>NC_045443.1:23929254-23991714 GCF_002776525.5 Piliocolobus tephrosceles | reverse complement strand
TTTTTTTTTTTTTTTTTTGAGAAATTACTACTCTTTGCTTACAACATCATTTATTGACTTCTCTGCTAAGTTGCTGCATACGTTACCACTCATATTTCTGTATAGAATTCATGCTTTAAAGGAGCATATGGGAGCAGTTGATTGCTTCGCCACAACTGGCGTCTTGCCTCCAGCTGCGTCCAGTAATCTGGCATAGCTGTATTTAGTGGATAACTACTAATGTTGTTATTGGTCATAAAAGTTGTTAAGGTACTTAGAGTAATAATAGGCTCTCTGAGGAGTAGAAATAATTATATAATTTCTGTATGAACTTTTAAATGTTACTGATCTGTCATACAAATTAAAATCTGTGCAAATTTTAACTATTTTATTTCATTTTAAACATTAAGTTACTGTATTTTTTAGCATTTACTGCATGCTGAGTCATTAATAAGGTGATGTGAAATGATGAAACTCATACTTAGTTATAGTAACAAAGAAAGTGAGTCTACCAGTGCCATCGTAGGATGCATTTTTTTTAAACATAGGAAACTCTATGCTTCTCAAAGATACAGTTGTTAATTGTAACCAATACCATGAAATTTCACTATATATTAATTACTTATATAAAATTAATATAGATTTCTTCTTACTGGTGTACCTTACTATATGCATAGAAATTTGATCAAACTTTATAAATAAACCATTTTTACAAAGTACGACTGAAATTCAAGCAGCACATTTCTAAAAATCTTGCATTTATTATTCTTTTGAAAAGCAAGTATTTGTTTTCATCTATAGATAATATCTTACTTCTTTTTACATTTGGATTTTTATGTATATTAAATGAAGTTATCTCAAAGCAAGGCATACTTAACATAGAAAATGATTACAAGTGTAGACATACAGTTGTGGTTTTTTGTTGTTGCTGTTTGTTTGTTTTTTGAGATACACTTTTACTCTGTTGCCCAGACTGAACTACAGTGGTGCAATCTCGGCTCACTGCAACCTCCGCCTCCCGGGTTCAAGCAGTTCTGTTCCTCAGCTTCCCAAATAGCTGGGATTACAGGCACACACCACCATGCCCAGACAACTTTTGGATTTTTAATAGAGACAGGGTTTCGCCATGTTGGCCATGCTTGTCTTAAACTCCTGACCTCAAGTTATCCACCTGCTGACCTCAGGTTATCCAAGTGCTGGGATTATAGGCCTGAGACACCGTGCCCAGCCTACAAGTGTAGACATACTTGTCTATGGACTTTAAATATTTATAACTTAGTTATGAAGTTAGTCTATTGCTATTGCCTTTATATCATTTACATAAAGTATTTAGAAGATAAATTTTAGATAACTATTTAGAAGAAAAATTCTTCTGTACATTCATATCATGAAATATCGTACACATATCAAACAGTTAAGAAAGAGCAAATGTACCGACAAGGAAACATGATCAGTAATCTTTTTTTTTTTTTTTCTTTTTTTTTTGAGATGGAGTCTTGCTTTGTCACCTAGGCTGGGGTGCAGTTTCGCGATCTCGGCTCACTGCAACCTCTGCCCCCTGGGTTCAAGCAATTATCCTGCCTCAGCCTCGCGAGTAGCTGGGATTGCAGGTGCGCACCACCATGCCCAACTAATTTTTGTATTTTTAGTAGAGAAGGGGTTTCACCATGTTGCCCAGTCTGGTCTTGAATTCCTGACTTCAAGTGATCCACCCGCTTCGGCCTCTCAAAGTGCTGGGATTACAGTGTGAGCCACCACACCTGGCCAACAATAATCCATATATATATTATTAAATAAAGAATGCTAATCATAGATTATGTACATACACACATGTGTATTTATATATATATAAAATATATACAGATATTCCAGATAATTTAAATACACACACACACGCAGAGACAGACACTAGAGAATATATCTTTCCCTTATATTATTAGTGGAACACGAAAGAACTAAAAAATGCCACAGTATTAATGATTCAGATTATTATAACAGAATCGACATCCCACAAATTCCCTAGGACGGAATTAATGATGTGGATTATGTCATCCAGAACTGGAGGAAATTTTACATACTTCACTACCATATGTTGGGAGAGTAAAGTTTTCATGTACTAGTTTTAGAACTGTTATGATATTAGTGTTGTAGCCCTGCTGTAATAAATTACCACAAAATGGTGGCTTACAACAAATGAAATTTATTCCCTCACAATTATGGAGGTCAGAGTCTGAAATCAAGGTGTTGGTAGGGTTTATTCATTCTGGAGGCTCTGAGGAAGCATCCGTAGCATGCCTCTCCCTAGCTTCTGGTGGCCAGCAAGCTGCTGGCCATCCTTGGGATGCCTGGCTTGTAGATGCATGACTCTAATCTCTTCCTCTGTCCTCACATTGTTTTCTCCCCTATGTCTGTGTGTCTCAAATATGCTTCTCCATTCTCTTATAAGGAAACTACTCTTTGATTTGGGGCCCAATCTAAATCCAAGATTATCTCATTCTTTATTACATCTGCAAAGACTCTATTTTCAAATAAGATCATGTTCACAAGTACCAAGAGTTGGGATTTGGACATATCTTTTGGGGGAACACAATTCAACCTACTACAGCTATTAAAATTATTTATACCTTATACTGCAGTTATTTAGACTGTTGGATATCTTGTGTCTGTGAGAAAGTATTGCTACTAAAAAAGAATGAGGAGAGAGAAGGATGAGTGTATGGCTTTCAGGAACACTGAATATGCAAAGTTGCTTTATTATTTTAGATATAATTTCACTTTAACTTTCAGTCACATTGCATAGTTGTTTTTCAGTGTAGCTGTGGTTTATAAAGACGCAGTATTATTATTGAATGATATAGTCTATAGCATTCTGAACTTGGTGTCAAAGGACTTTGATTAAATCTTGGCCCATCACTTAGTTGCATACACTTAGAATGTTACTTAATCTTTCTGAGGTCTAATTCCTTCATTTGTAAATTCTAGCTAATAATACTAATATGTGAAAAATTCATTATGATGGTGACTATAACCATATGTTTTCTCCAGATAAACCTGGCTGCTAGGTTTGTCCTGAAGTTACAATCAATAGAAGTCTCTTAACAGCTCTGTTGCTGAGTGTGTGGACCTAGCCTGAGACTCATTTGTACCTAATTCATACCAGTTCAGTGGATGAAATCTGTACAAATTGCCTTCATCACTAAGAAATGTTAATATACCAGTTTTACATGTTTTCCGTTGCTCTTACCACCACCATACTCTAGACTCCTGACCATGTGAATAGGAAATTATGTATCCCTTTTGGGCGGTGTCTAATATGATACCGAAATACTTGATGAATTTAGTCAAATTTTTAAACAAGTGATCATGATCGGCCGCGTTTTTATTGATTTAAGAGTTGTGGCTGGTGTATTGGCATTGTTCTCACATGGTTCTCATGTAAGAGATGCAGTTAAAATAGCATGTTTCTCACCAGTCAGATAAAACAAAGTTTAAATGGCTGCTCAGCTACTCACTACCTGTAGGACCTGAGCAATTTACTCATTCTCCTCATTTCTAAGATACAGATAATATATCTTTATTTCAAGTTTGTTGTAATGATTAGAAATAAATTAGAGCACCAAGTTGGTGTCCAGCTAAAAGAGGGTACTTGGTAATGGTGGTTAAAAAGAAAATATTAATAGCATCTTTGTGGTGATGATGATGATTCAGAAATAGAATTTACAATGAAATGATTTGTTTCATTTCTTTTTGAGGTAAGTGCCAAGACTTGTTATATTGTGTTAGGATGATTACTTTATCAATATAATATTTTTAAGCTTTCTAGTTCTATTTTCTAATTGTAATTACTTCAGATTCTTTCTGTTAACATTTTCTGTTTAGTTTTGCTTACGTATAACATATATTTCATCATGTGTTTTATAAGCTATATCAAGTTCATCAGCATATCTTTTTATAAGATGCATTGAAATACAGAAAAACAATAATGTATTAGAAGATACTAGAAACAGGCTATTAATCTCAAATGTTAATAAGAAAATAATACATTTTTTGCTTCAAAGATATACAGCATATATGTAGCAACATTATTTATTTGGCATAAATATACATTTAAATGCACAATTATTTCTTATGCATATAGACACGTACACTGCTTTGCCTGTATTTTATAGCTTTGAGAAAAATTATGCCAAAAATACAACCACAGGGTATGTTTGATAAATGTTAATTGATGGTGCTAAGTTTAAAAATTAAGAAGTGAAGACTATCCAACCCTACGATGTAATGTGAATTATTTTCTTAGTTTTATTTCTATATGGGAGATAATAAGGCTTCATCAAGTAACAGATCTTTGTTAAACTGACACGCTAATATGCCACATTGCCAATGTAAACACAGAAAAAAGACAACATAGAAATACACTCTTTTTGAAAATAAGGTACTCTTTTGTTTTTATTATGAGATGAGTATATTTGTAATTAAGGGTAAATAGAGCAATACATTTTTTTCATTCCTAATTTCAAGACACTCCTTGAACTGGTGGATCTGAATTGAAGGCGATGTTTTTAATATCATATAATGCGTTGAAAATACACCAGGCCAAATTATGTGCCACATATAACAAGCTGTCTGTTTAATCCAACAAAGAACTTTCTCTTTCTTACCATGTGTGTGTCTTTGAGTGTGTGCGTGTGGTGTGTGTCTGTATGTAACCTATCATCCCATAATAAAGGCATGCGTTTTTCTAATAAGTGGCTTTGTCTATTAGAATACCATAGAAACAATGCTTTTCAGTAAAAATAGGTCTTGATATGATAAGAAAAAAATGCCAAAACAATCCATTCCTTCTCACTTCAAGCTGCTGAAATATTGGACTGGGCAGAAGATCCATTTCAAATTATTTAGTACTAATAACACTAGAATTAATATTATGCTGTAATTAAATGTTCAAAATTCACCCAATTTCATATGTCAACCTTAAAGCTAAAATATTACTTCAAAGCTATGTTGATACTAGCAGGATTTAACATTTCCTATCCTGATGTAGTATTTTCACTATGTAGGTCACACAGACATACACAGAAACACAAACACATACCATGCACAACCTCCTAACCAGTAGGAGAACTGTCCTTATATTAGAAATCCTGTTTAAATTGGTGACCTAAGAATTATTATTATATAAAACTCTTATTCTCTAATCTCTATATTTTCTATATTTACTCCTATTGGAGTAGAATTAAAGCGGCTCTCTTAGGATTTTGGTTTCTCTGAGGATACTTGTCAATACATCTGAATCGTTAGAATATTACCCTTTGAGTACATTTTTCATTTCCTTTTTTATAAAACCCCAAGGGTCTGGGTATACTAGAGGATGCTTCTGAAATTAGGCTTTCTAAAGGAGCTGGGCATTGTAGCTCACACCTGTAATCCCAACACACTGGGAGGCCAAGGTTGGAAGATTGCTTGAGCCCAGGAGTGTGAGACCAGTCTGAGGAGCACAGGGAGAACCCCGTCTCCACAAAAAATTTTTTTTTAAAAATTAGCTGGGCATGATGGCACTCACCTGTAGTCCCTAACTACTCTGGAGGCTGAGGTGGAAGGTTCCCTTGAGCTGAGGAGTTAGAGGCTGCAGTGAGTCATGATCACGTCACTGCACTCCAGTCTGGGCACCAGAGCAAGACCCTGTCTCAAAATAAGTAAATAAGTAAAATTTAAAAATAAAAGATTCCCTGAACCCATTTTGTTTGTCCCTAACCTTATACTCTGTGGCAAATAGTTCTGAGCAGTGAGGAAAAGATTCGTAGTCAATACAACAATCTTCCAGCTCTATGAAATGGTTTTCATGACGATGTTATATGTTTAAATGTAATGTGAAGCGTAGTATAGAGGTACCATGTATTAACATTTAGTCACTGAAATACCAGCCATGTATTTTATGAAGAAGTTCTAATCTTGTGACTTTGTGGTCTACAAATGACTGATGATAGTATCACCAGTCTCCCAATCATCTAACTTCAAAACTTTGAATTCATTTTTGATGCCTTCTACCGCACATTTTGTTTTCTATAACGTTGTGCATGTATTGATTTTGCCTTTATGATATCCCTTATGTCTTTTTCTGTTTCCACTTTCCTGCCACACGTTCAAGTTCTCATTATCACTCATCTCTGCAACAGCTACCTAACTGTTCTGACGCCAGGAGCTTCGCTCTCCTGTCAGCTTTGCGCATTGCTGTCAGATCAATGTTCTGAAAGAAAAACTCTCCTAATGTTTATCCCTGACTCAAAAATCTGTGACAACTACTGACTCTCTACAAAATTAAATGTTTGATTTTTGCCTGTCATTGAAGACCCCCTCTTCAATTTGGTGCTAGTTTACTTTTCTGAATTTATTTTCTATTATTTCCTTTTACAAATTCATGATTCAGTCAAACTTAATCGTTCTTCTGTTCTCCACACTTTTCATACTTTCTAGCCTCTATGTTTTTTATTTATGTGAATTACTTTTCCTGGAATAGTATTCTCTACTACCTCTCTCCATGTCAAATGTAGTCACATTCAGTAAGGCCAAACTGGCCTGATTTCTTATCTGTAAATAGTTTCCAAGTTTTCCTAGAACAAAAAAATTCTTCTGAACCTCTATAGTATTTACCATTCTCTGCTTCTTTTATGGTCCTACTACTTTTTACCTTGTATTACACTTACTTAAGCAATTTTCTATCTTCTCTCATTGAGAGGAGAATCTACATAGTATTTATTTTTTCATTTTTACACCATATATTTGAGTCTCTTACGAGAAGTGTGTTAATTACTCAATAAAGGCATCAGTTGAAAAGAATTAAAAATCCTCAGCTTTGTGATCTAGAAAAGTTTAATATAGAGAACAAAACCACTCTCTGAAAATAATGTTTTAATCAAATCAGGAGTCTTTATACAATCAGCAACATTTTCAGATTGTTTTAATGAAAATGTGTGGAAGTGCAAATTAACTTCATAGTTCTTTATGAAAGAGGTGCTTATTTTGAAACACTAGTCACATTATGTTAAAAAATAAAAAGTTCCTGAAAGGAAAGTGTAACCTTAAAATGAATGAATAAATGCTGTATTACTTTAATTTTAGGTTTATGAAAGAAGTCCAAAACTAAAATTTAGACTATGAAAGTGAAATGATCCTATAAATTGTGATTTTTAAATATATATAGTTAAATTGTAGCACATAATCATTGCTCTCTGTATATTCTAACCTTATCTCTAATGTAGAATGCCCTGGCCTATATCAGAATGCAAAGTTTCCTGGGACTGAATCCTTTTTGAAGGCAAGTGAATGCCATACACATTCAGTCTGAATCGTGTTTCCTGAAACTCAGACTAATTCACTCAGGATGGCCAAGACTAAGGGGCTGAACAGATAGGAATTTCTGTAGTTTGCTTTGATTTAGAAGTACTCTTAAAAATCCAGTCCTATGCCAGGCCTCTCTTGATATGACTACATGCTAATGATTGGACCACCTAGAGAACCAGCCTAAAAACAACAGAAATCTCCCAAGCAGCCATGAATGGCAATACAGTGAATAGGCTTTTAATTAGGATGGAGCAGGAGGCACATGCAAGGTGACTACAGCCATACCTTCAATAGAATAAAACTTAAACCTGGTCCTGTAACTCTATATAAGTTAATTATTTAATACTTTATTTCATAACTGTACTAATAGGAAATCTAGTTTATTATTGATCATTTGGACATCATAAGTTTCTTAAGCCATGAGTTAAAGTGTCTTAAAATATCTGTATTTTGAGAATGTACATATAGTCTGAAGTGTGGTTTATAAACATATCAGTTGTAGACTGCATAGATATAGATGTAGGTATATCCTCTATCTCATTCTGCAACAATTTCAAATTTGTTTATAACAACATTGGATTAGCACTAAAATAGAACATCCACAGAGAAATAAGTAGTTTATAGTGACATTAAAATGTCACTATAACACGTTATGTAAAAGTTTTCCATGGTTAATATTTTAAGGTTTTAAAATAGAGAATTTTTAACAAGCAGGATACATTAAAATACTGTTTATTTGAATCTTTTTATATTGCCTTAAGTGTTTTAACTTAAAATTTTAGCCCTATTTTGAATAAATATACTTTTTTGTACTAAAAATATTCACTATAATTTTTCATTCCACATTTTAATGTTTTTTACCTAGCTGGAGTTATTATAAAATGTGGTATATTTTGTCCCTCTATAATTTTAGACTTTCCAACTTTTAACTACAGCTAGGAGTTTTGTTGTAAGCTTCATGAGACCATGTATTTGACATGCTTTCATTTAGGTTAGTTTATGCTACCCAATCCTGTAAGAATTTATCTGCATAACTAGACAGAATTTATCCAGCAACTGACTAAATATCTTATTTGTTGGATTTATGTGCATTTGAATAACATTTGGTCCTTAGTTCCAATAGTGTGTATAAATACTAAATATAATATTTCATACTAGGACCAGTTATTGGAGATCATCAGATAACTATAATTTGTACTCTTTTATCTACTTTTATGGCTGACTCATATTGTTTTTCCCCCGTTTGCCATTTGTTTACTATATTCCAAATTGTTTTTAAACAGTTACACGAGGGATTATGTCCCTTGGGAATGGTCCATTACATTTTGAATATCAGTGCCATTCCGAGTTATTTCAACCATGTCATTAATCTCACTTAAAGCAATAAAAAGCAAATAGTAGTAAGAAGCAAGATGCATAAAGCATTACTTTAAACAGTTAAAAAAAAAAAAAGATGTTAAATGTTCCCTCTCTAGGAGCTCCTGCAGCTCTCAATACATTTGTGTGCAACTGAGCAAGAGAAAAGTAGCAGTGGGATTATTAGTGGAGAGAGAAGCTTACAAGGAACATGAAAAGGGAACCGCTTCACATTCTGGCTCCTTTCTTCCTGCATGCAGTTAAAAAGAGAGAATCATTTAAACGAGCTCCTGTAGAACCCCCTTTTATTGGTTTCTTTTCTTACGTAAAGTTACCAACAGGTTCATTCATAAGGTGATCTTGAAGGTTGTTTCACTGTCACTGAGCCACAGTTAAGGTGGTTTGTAAAGAGTACCACCCAAGTATAAAGATGCCTGGTAGGAAAATAAGGCCTTTATACAAAAAGAGCAGCAGCCCATCAGATCTTTCCTTTTCAAACCAGGCAGGTCCCCCCTCAGAAAGATTAATTACAGTCAGGTTGAGAAGACAGCCTTGCTGTGTATGTGTGTGTGTATGTATGTGTTTTCCCCCTCAACATTAGAAAGATAAAGGGTGTGATTAGTGTGCACAAAGCCTCTGATCAAACCAGCTCAGAGGTTTGTGACAGGAGGTTCAAACACTTTATGGATCACTAGTGCTGACAGGTAGATCACACAGACCTTAAACAGATGTTTAGTGAGAAGATGAATGTGTGAGATCTCAAACACGCAGTGCTCTTTTACTTGGCCACTTTAGTCTGTGAAGTATTAAACGTTGCTAAAGAAACCCACTCCTTTAAAAGGGGTGAAAAAGTTACTAACAAGCTTCCATTAAATCTCAGCCTTTCTTTTATTATCAAGATTTAACACAGCTGAGATTTGAAAGTTATCAAACTTTCTGCAGGAATTGATGAACATGACCATACTTTATCTTATAGCGTATGAAATGCTTATTAATTAGTTTATGAGTGTTTCTGCCTCATATTTGAAAAGTTTAGTTAAAATAGAACATTTAAGGTAAATTAAATGTAACTAAAACCTAGAAATATTCAAGTAACATATGTATTTTATGTTTGTAATATACAATTTTAGAATAATATTGGATGAAATAATTCATGATTATGAAAATACAGAAAAAAATTAACAGAATTTCCATAGTGAATTGTATTATCACTATTAATTCTTTACAAGTGTGTATAATGAATAAATGTTATGAATGTCTTCTGTTATTTTCTTTGACAAGAAGTAAAATGTATACAGTAGATATCTGTGTGCATGTGTGTGTATATATGTATATATATATGTATGTATATACCCAGAGCTAAATACTTGGTGTCATCAATTACGTTTTTATTTCATTACTATCACAGGAGAATGCAGACCTAAGATTTCTGTCAGTTGGATTGATATGTCTTACTAGTGGTAACAACTTTCCTAGGTGTCATTATAAATTGCCCTCACCTTATTGTTCGTAGAGTCATACAAGCTAGTAGAAAGAAGTATTCTACAGGCCTTGGCATTTTAATGCCATAAGGCCATGGCTTTATGATAACTTCCTTGTAAATTCTTAGGAAAACATTTATACATAATTGACAAAATGAGGGAGAAGAATTGATTTTGCATATTTTGCACTTTATAATGGTGATTTTTCAATTCTTTTAATTTTAAATTAGGGTTAAACAAGATATGGCTATCAGTCTTATCACCACTAATAGAAAGATGATTATTAAAGAACTTGTGAGCATAGATAATTATTATGAAATAATGTAAATGAAAGCATCTTTAAGATGATAAAAAC
This sequence comes from Piliocolobus tephrosceles, assembly GCF_002776525.5. Classification (NCBI taxonomy): domain Eukaryota; kingdom Metazoa; phylum Chordata; class Mammalia; order Primates; family Cercopithecidae; genus Piliocolobus; species Piliocolobus tephrosceles. The sequence goes on along the minus strand of NC_045443.1, from coordinate 23,981,202 downwards.
TTTACACACACACACACACACACACATTAGAAGATGGGGAGGAGTCATTGGAGGAAGTAGAAGAGGAAAAACAGGAACCGGAAAAGGAAGACTAATGATAATTAATTATGCTATGGAAAAAGCCATGCAGTTCTGTCTACTGCTGTTGTAGTATTATCTAAGACCACTTTTAAAAATCATATTATATTAATCATCTCCCCCACGTGCCCAGTCTATTTCTAACTGTGTTGCCAAAGTCACTGAGAATGCAGAAGTATCCATACGTTCATCTAATACTTACTGAATATAGTATGTGCAGTTTGCTCTTAACATTCACAGACAATAAAAAGATGAATACGATGGAGTCATTGTTCCTGAGAAGCTTAGATTTATGGGCAATAGGTGCTTAAGAGTATTGAAACTTAAACTTTTTTGATGTATTTCTCAAACTATATCGTGGTGTTTGTGTGTGTGTATGTGTGTGTGTGTATGCACGTGCACGTGTGTCCTCTGAGAAATGAAGAGGAAGCTTTTGGTATGTAGCTCGAAAATTTCATACAAAAAATATTTTGTCTATCCCTAATTTAGTCTGTCCAAATATGTACTGAATTTCAGTCACCTTGAAGGATCCATTCCACTGCAGTTGACTTCTTAGTGTCTGGGATGTCAGATGGGAAACAATTTTGCCTCATTTCATTTTCTATTCTTCAGCTTTTTCACTCGCTGATTTTTTTCCTTTAAAAAAAGATATGAGTTGTTTGTAAGCAACTTTCACAATTATTTCTTACCCAGAGTGTGGGACTGCCTGTTTGAATGTTTCCAAGAAAGTATTGTTCTTATGTGACAACAGGTCAGAAAGACTCTGCATTAATTACACTAACATATGGTTATTAACAGATTCTAGCTCAGGGAGCAATACTTTACAATGTTATCTTCCACATAGTCAGATGTTAGCCATATTGTCAGTGCTGGCAGCTATTGTTTCACTCATTTACTTCACAGAGCTAATTACTCCCTAATAATAACTTTACCTTGGAGTTTTTCACTTGCTTGTGCCAGCAAACCTGTTCACACTACATATGCTAATTATTGGCACTTATTCATTATGTTAAGATAGCTTTAAGTTCAAGCTGTGCAGCCTGGCTTTCGGTATGGAGCCAGCTGGCTGCAAAGTTCCACCTTTTTTTACTAAAGTCATTAAAAGTTTTAATATGGGCCCATCTTGTTCTCTTTACAAGATTCAGTCTTTCAGGAATTCAAATGAATGTGCAGTTACCCATGGACAATTGCAAATTATAATAAGAAGGTTTTGGTTTCTGTGAGATATTCTATAAGCTTGTACTCATTGTGGCCTTTTCTGTTAGATAAGAGAAGATGAGTGAATCCTTTTACATCTAAACTATATGACCACTTTATCTATTTGATTATTCTGTACACAAACATACATGCATGTGTACGTGCACACACACACACTCTCTGTTTCTCTTTTTGGTTCATTTCTCTTCAGCATAAGATTAGATCACTGGTGGTATTTAATGTATTCATACCGAAGTGATACAGAATCTGGAATTTTACCGTTTGTGTAACATCCTTTCTAAAAAGAGAAAAGTTTTTTTCTTTTTCTTATCATTTCAAGAAACAGAATCAATGCCAGGGCCAGAGACTGTGCTTGAACTCTATTCAGGATTCCCATTGATATCAGCAGGAGTTAATATTTAAGTGTTGTTTTCAGTCAAAGTAAAATATGGTTTCTCTAGTTTTAATGAACAAATAGCTTCATTTGGTTCACATCCAAATATAATTAGTAACTACTACCACTCAATTAAATACCCAACTTTGATGGGTATAAATCAAAATGGATTTGACCTTTTAGCTGATAAATTTTGGGGGAAATTTGGAGGCCTAGAAATGTATATATACTTAGGCATAAACTGTTTAAAATTAGTTTTTATCTTAAACAGATAACTTCTGCAAGAGTCAACCTTCTCATCTTCACCTTAGTTGTAATTAGTCCTTTAAATTATTTAATATTGTAGTGTAGATATTAAACACGGGAATCTTGAGATATATAGGCATTTAATAAAAAATGGTTAGAGACATGTATTATTACAGTTAAAACAGCATACAAGAGATATGAATCTGTTTCATCCACAGGCAAAATAAGACGCTTGAGTTGGACTTTCAGCTGTGTATTCTATGAGGGAAATGTTTCTTCATTTTTTGGCCCTAGCATCTATATTTTGCTACTAGGATACTCGTGTTCATTGTAGCCTATGGAATGCCAAATAACAACTTCCAATATTTTTAAGGATTGGTATAATTTGGCATATTTTTGGAGGTAAAGAAAGGGTATGTGATAACAAAGAGAAATAGAAGAGAAATAGAGGAGAATGTAAAAGTCTTTTGGTTTCTACCTACCAGGAGCTTCCCTTGATCTGTGGCAATGTTTGGTGGGATCTGGCACAAATTACCAGGATGTTGAGAAAGGGATTTTATGTCACTACAAATCTATTTTTTGCTGGGGGACCAAAAAATGTTTCCACTGGAAAATCACCTCTATTAACGTTCCTGTTTACATTTTAAGTAATTATACAATAATATGACTGTCTGATGACAAACAGATAGCAAATGTTGAGGGAATTCATAATTAATTGTAGTTCTAAATACTTACCCAAGTTGGGAAATAAAGACCATATTTGACCTTAATGATATGTCTCTGAAGATTCATGTATTAAAGTTTTTGATATGTGAGTTATCCATGGCTATGTTTATGATAAAGAGAGAAAAGGATTTTGCAGAGGGGGATAAACAATTTCTAAAAATAACAAAATCTAGCTGCAACTTAAGAAAAGGATCCTTTTTATTTAAAAAAAAAAATTCAAGAAACCTCAGAATTCCAATTTCTCTTAATACAAGCTTGTGTGTGATTTTTTGATGAACAAGTTCTGTTGGAGATAAGAAATGTGGTTGCTATGCCGTAGATATTGGCACACACTGAGCACTACCACAGTTTTCTTCAGAGTGGTTGGAAAGTTAAACCAAAATAAAATAAAATTAATAATTGCAGTAATTAAGGATTATAACTGAGAAGTCTAAATAGGCCAACTCATTTCCTGAGGTAATTCAAAAATCTATTGGTTCAGGATGAAATTACAGATTAAAACAAGTGAAAACAGTACAGAGAAAATAGTAAATTTTAATTTTTAAGTTTTTAAATACTCCATATGAAATTAAGACTGAGATATATATGTGTATATATATATTTCTATTTGAGGCTTTTAGAACTTTTATTAGCTATCAGTATAATAAAATATTTAATGACACATAAATACAGTACACTAAGGAAGAGCTCATTTGGGCTGTTCTCTATTTTCTGGGTAATCTAGTTTCATACTTTTTTATTTGACGTGAATAATTTCTGTCACCTTAATTCCTCTCTACATATTTATGAAAACTATTAACCCATTCTCTACTTCATAAAGGGAAAGTTTTTGTTATTCTTACCCTCTCTGCCATACTTTGACATTTAAGATTGTAGTGGCCACCATTCAAGGGAAAGAGATTTTAGAGTCATGACCAGGAGAGTATGGTCAGCTTTTGCTCTGCATACCCCAAATTGTGAGGCCTTTACTTGTGGCATTGTGAAGGAACAAGTGCTCAAAGGCACTTTGAGCTTGATGAAACAACTAGTTTCTGGATAAAAGTGCTTTATAATATATTTCTGCTCTTATGAGAATTAAATGAGAAGTCTCAAGAGAGAAAACCGAGAAGAAGTTTAAGATGAGTCTACAACATAGACTACTACACTATAAACTAACACAAAACCTGGGCTTACCCTGCAGTTAAATTCTTACAGCAACATTAGCATCAGAGAATAAGCTTTGGATAATCCATAAGATGGTGGAGCTTAACCTGAGACTCTCTTATTAAGCTTAGACTAAGTTAAAAAACAGAAAAAAAATTAGAGATATAAATTCCACTCATATTAAGTTTGTTGTGTGTCAGCAGCAGCTTTGCTCCACATTCTTTTCAATCCAAGATCAAGGCTTACAGAGCAGTTCTGGTCTGGAACATGATAATTTGACAGCAGAGAGAGAAAAGGTATAGCAGAAATATGCAGTGACTCTTAAAATTTTTTCTCAAAATTTGCACCCATCATTCCTTCCCATGTTTTTTATAAAACAGAGCAAGTCACGTGGCCAAGTCTGGCATCAGTAGTGTGGAAAGAAAAATCCTTCTAGAGGAACCTGGTAAAGTAGGGCATCAACTGTTTTAAAAGTAAACTCTCTTAACCACTAGGCTACACTGCTTCTGCTTATTTTAAAAGTAAACTCTATCACAATAGGTGTTCAAGTTCAGTAGTGCCCCTGAAAACCTGATCGCATACAAACCAACCCTCTCTGAAAGAAAGTATCTCTAATTTCATTCTCCAAGATTTCCACTTAAGGAAACATATACTCAAAATTAAAAATTGCAAAACAGAAAGGAGCAGTACCTAAAAAAAAGAGTACACAGAAATACTGAAGTATTTAGCACTACCACTCTAAGATCTTCAACTATTAGAAATATCATATAGACAATATAAAATAAATATATATAGAATGCTAAGGAAGCAATGAAATCACACAAAAAAATCAAAAAATTCTAAAAAATAAACAGAAATATTTGAAAGATAACTAAATGGAAATAAAAACTATGGTAGCTGAAATTACAAATTCAATCAATGGATGTTTTCTGTCTTCTTCTTCCAACTAGGATAGAGATGTAAGAACCAGATTAACCATGCCTCATAAATAACTAGAAAGCCAGAGAAAACATATGAAACAAAGGTGTTCAAGCATTGGACCAATGAGGAAAGCCCATAGTGACTGTCCACGGCTCACTATCTGGTGAGACAAAGAACTCAGGCAGAACTTGGCAGTCTTTCTAAGTTGAAGAAACAAACATCAGGATGCAGGGATGCCAAGGCAGGTAAATAGATACATTTGCAGCACTGGGAAGAATAGCCGTTCAGAGAGAGAGACAGAGACAGAGAGAGAGATAAACTGAGTCTTACTCACCAGAAATCTGCAGAATGTGTTCATTGGGTCTTTTCTGAATACTCATCAGTGTTTATGTGTGTAAATTACCAAAGCCGGGTAGGACACATTTGGAAAAGAGCTAACAGGAATAATAATCCTCAGTTCTCACATGGGATAGAAATACTTGTGTTTTCACAAGGCAGAATGGAGGAACTTCTAACATGTAGTCGATAGGGTTCAAACTTCAAGAAGAGTATTGCTTCAGTTGTGGAACCAAGTTAATTTTAGTCTAATAACTATTCCAAACCAGACCTTAAAAACAGGTATAAAGTGAGACTTGAAAGGATGAAATTGTTTCCAGATAAATTCAGTGAACCCCAGAACAGCCCCCCAAATAAAGAGATTACAAAAAGTAAGACAAAATTCAAAATGTTTTGTCACTCGGTCAAAAAATAGCATGCATATAAAGAAGAAAAAAAATCACACAATCAGAAGGAAAATTAATCAAAAGTGGCATAGATGTTAGAATAAGTAGACAAAGATGTTGAAACAGCTATTAAAAATATATTCACTATGTTCAAGAGCATGATGAGGACATGATTGGAAGCTATAACAGTGCCCTAGATTGAGCTTTCAGAGATAAAAAGTACAATATCTGAGATTTGAAAATACTGGATGAGATTAGAAATTGCAAAAGATAAGATTATTGCATTTAAAGATATAGCAATTTAAACTATTCAGAAATAAAAACAGGAAAAAAAAAAATGAAACCAGAATGTCAGTGAAGTGAGGTGAAGGAAGGAGACAGACAAAAATCATTAAGGAAATTATGTCCCAGAACTTTCAAAATATTTCATTAACTATAAATTCATATATCTAAGAACCTCAAAGAACCCTAAGCCGAGGAAACATGGTCAGATTGTGAAAAGAAGCAATGAACAGAAAAACTTAAAAGCTGCCAGAGATTAAAAAAAACACATCCATACGGAGAAAGTAAATTGTTGTAAGGTTCTTCTTACACTATACATGAAAAGTTATAACATCATAACATCATTTGCAGTAGACCGTGATAAGTTTAATTGTTGTGCCGTAAATCATGGAGTATCCAGTAAAATAAAAATAAATATCTAAGAAGTCAATAATAGAAATAAAATGTTATTGTAAAATACTTAATACAAAAAAGGAATGAAGAGATTAAAAGGAACAACCAACCAATGAGATAAACAGAAAACAAATAGCAAGATTGTAGATTGATTCCTGATCATGTCATTAATTTTATTAAATGTAAATTATCAGGTGGGTGTGGTGACTCACCCCTGTAATCCCAGCACTTTGGGAGCCCAAGGCAGGCAGATCATTTAAGGTCAGGAGTTCGAGGCCAACCTGGCCAACGTGATGAAACCCCCTCTGTACTAAAATTATAAAAATTAGCCAAACATGATGGTGAACGCCTGTAATCCCAGTGACTCGTGAGGCTGAGGCATGAGAATCTCTTGAATCTGGGAGGCAGAGATTGCTGTGAGCTGCCATAGCACCACTGCACTGCAGCCTGAGTGGCAGAGTGAGACTCTGCCTTTAAAAAAAATAAATAAATCATAATGATAAATAAATGTAAATTATCTAAACAAACTAATGAAAATCAGAGGTTGTCAAATTAAGTTAACAAAAAGGAAGGAAGACACACCTGTATGTTGTCTGCAGGAAACCACTCTCAGTATAAAGAAACAGGTTAATATAAAAAGATATACCAAGTTAACACTAATCAAAAGAAAACTGGAATGGCTATGCAAGTGTCAAGTATATTTCAGAGCTAGAAATATTATCAAGGATACCAAGAGTCATTTTATGATTTTAACTTGGGCAGTTCATCAAGAGACCATGAAAATGCTGAATGCATGTGTAACTAATAGCAGTGCTTCAAATTACAGAAAATAAAAATTAATAAAATTAACAGGAGAAGTCCACAATTACAGTTGGATATTTCACTAATTCTCTTTCAATTATTGATTGAACAAGAAGTTAGAAAATTACTAAGAATTGAATGACACTATTCATTACTGTGACCTTACTTACATCTATAGAACCCAACAACAGAAGAATAATTCTTTTAAAGTGCACACAGAAAATTTAGCGAGCAGATTGCACTCTGGGCCATTAAAGGTCTTAATACATTCTAAAGGACTGAAATAATTTAAACCATGTTTTGTGATCAAAATGAAATTAAATTAGAAAGTAGTAAGCAAACAATATCTGGAAAATTTCAGTTTATTTGGAAACTAAATAAAATTCTTCTAAAATAGCTCATGGGTCAAAGAAGAAGCCATGAGGAAAATGAGAAAATATTTTGAACTGAATGAAAACTACAACATAACATATTCCAAATTTGAGATACGGAGCTAAAGCAGTATTTAGATCGGAATGTATAGCATTAAGTATATATATTGGAAAAGTGGAAAGGTTTAAAATTAATTACCTAAGCTTTCACCTTAAAAAACTAGAAGGAGATCAGCATAGAAGGTTAAACCCAAAGGTAAAAATTAAGAGTAGTAAAACTAAACTAGAAGTGTAAAATAAGAGAAAAAAGTGAATTGAAAAGTTTATTCTTTGGTATTAATAAAATCGATAAACCTCTAGCTAGACAACTCAGGAAATAAAACAGAGTAGACACAAATTTGAAATTGCAGGAATGAGAAAAAGGGCATCACTGAAGATTTTACAGACCATAAAACAAGGGGCTATTATGAAAACTTTATACCCATAAATTTGGCAACTCATGTGTAACAGATAACCTTCTTTGAAAGGCAGACTACCAAAGCTCACTCAAGAAGAAATGCATGCCCTGAATACCTCTACGCGACTAAAGAAATATACTTTTCAGTTAAAAATCATTCCACAATAAGATTCCAGGCCCAGATGGTTTCATTGGTGAATTGTACCAAATGTTTAAGAAAAAAAATAATGCCAATTTTATACAAACTTTCTGAATGTAGAAGAGGAATGAATACTTCCCAAAGCCACATGAAGATATGTCAAGGAAAGAAATTTATAGACCAGTACTCCTCACAAGTATAGGTGCAAATTTTTTTACAATGTTAGCAAACTGAATCCAGCAATATATAAGAAGGATAATACATTATGAATATGTTGTATTTTTACTGTATATACATGGTTGCTGTATCATCCAAAAATAAGTATAGCTAATTGACTGGATTAATAAAATAATTTTCTACTACAAATAGATTATCAATAGAATAATCAACTTAATAGAAGCAGAAAAAGCATTTGACAAAACTCAATACTTATTTAAGATAAAATCATCTCAGCAAATTAGGACTAGAAACTTTTCTCAATTTAACAAAAGGATTTCTACACAGAACTTACAACTATCGTCCTGTTTAATGTTGAATTGAGCATATTCCTCATAAGCTTGCTCATAATCTTAAAATTTTTATTCATCACTGTACTTTATAATTGACAAGCCAATTCCAAAATTTTTATAGAAATTCAAAACATTTTTGAAAATGATGAGCGAAGTTGGAGAATTTACACTTTCTGATTTTGGCTTATTGAGCTATGCTAATAGTACAGTGTGATTTTGGCATAATGACAAATGTACAGATCAGTGGAGCAGAACAGAGTTCAGGAATATACACATACAAATGTATGTTCAATTGATTTTTTTTTTTTTTTTTTTTTTTTGAGATAAGGTTTCCCTTGTCACCCAGGCTGGAGTAGAGTGACACAGTCACGGCTCACTGCAGTCTCGACTTCCCAGGCTCTGGTGATTCTCCTACCTCAGTCTTTCAAGTAGCTAGGACTAAAGGTATGCACGACCATGCCCAGCTAATTTTTAAAAATTTTGTAGAGACAGGGTTTCGCCATGTTGCCCAGACTGGTTTGAAACTCCTGAGCTCAGTTGATCTTTCCGCCTTGGCCTCCCAAAGTGCTGGGATTACAGGCATGAGCCACCGTGCCTGGTATAAATGTGTCTCAAAAGCATTATACAAAGTGAAACAAGCCAGAGAAAAAAATATTACATGTGATATTTCTCCATTTGCCTTTATAAAATGCAAAACTATGGTGATAAAAAGCTCATATGTTGTTATTGTAGAATAGGTAGAAGGGAATTACTTCAAAAGGGGTACAGGGTGCTTGTGGTGACAGAATTGTTCTATGTTGTGATTGTGTTGTTGTTGATTTTCTGCATTTTTCACATAAAATTACAATATTATTGTATTTATTGTATGTAAATTATACCTCTGTAAAGCTGACTTCAAAAAAATTTATTTTAGTTAATGGGTTAAGCCCCTGATTAGACACAGGTAAAGAGAGAATTCATCAACTAGATGAGAAATGTGAAGAAATTCACTAGATTACAGAGAGACACAGATGAGAAATATGAAAATGAGGTTAAAAGAGGCAGAAGATAGATTGACAAGTTCTAACATATATATAATTGGAGCCTTAGAATGCAAGAATAGAGACAGTAAATGAGTTAATATTTAAAGAGGAAGTGGCTGAGACTGTTCCATAATTGATAAAAGACATGAGTCTAGATATATGAAGCACAGTATTATCAAGGAGTGTACATAAAAAGAAATTCATTCATAGACACATTGTTTAAAGATGCGGAATACCAAAGGACATGATCTTAAAAACAGCCATGAAAAGGCAAATCGTTTATGAAATCTCACAAGTAGACTAAAAATAGACATCTCAAACATAATCACAGAAGCAAAAGTCTGTAAAATAAGAAAAAGTAACTATTAGCCTAAAATTGCATACCACAGTCAATTTATCTTTCAGAGCAAAGCAGTATATTTTTGTAAAGGCTAAAATAACTAGTCTACTGCCAAAATAACAAGTTTACTGATATCTTTTCTTAAATAATTGTCTCAAAGATATACTTCAGAAGAAGGAAAAGGAACGTAGATATTGAATTTTGAATGGAAAGCAGATAAATTAAAAACATTTTAATAATTCTAAGTCTCTGTGAAAAATAATTATAGTTTATAATTTTACGATTGAAAATAAGACAAAGAGAATAAAAACTATATAAGGCAAGAATAGTGATTAGATACTTCTGTTCTTTTATTTGGTGGGGAGTAATATAATCTATTCCGATTTTTTAAGCTAACTTTATGTTAAATCATCAAGGGTAACTGCTAAAAGAAAACCTCTAAAGCACTGGCAGTTGAGAAAACAAAACACAACAACTCCAAAACTTCATAATAATGATAATAAATGTCAAGACAGAGTAAGAAAAAAGCATTTTAAATATCTGAAAAATGAATAACACAAAGTAAGTGGGTAGAAACAAGTTCAAAATATATAAGTATTTAACGTAACTATTTATACCTTAAAACCGTTTTATCAAATTTAATTAAAAATAAAACCAGGGCTGGACGCAGTGGCTCACCTCTGTAATCCCAGCACTTTGGGAGGCTGAGACAGGTGGATCACTTGAGGTCAGGTTATTAAAAATACAGAATATTTGAAAAGAATTGTGAAAAGCTCTACCTAACCCTGTATTCAGTATTTAGAAGATAAGCATTTAGAAGATAAATATTATTTTCACATGCACATACACAATATAATTTTAAAATACTGATTCTATTTTAGGTCATAAACCATGTCTCAGTTATAGAATGTGATACTATACAGTGCTTACTGCAAATGATGTAATTAACTTAGTAGTTAATCAAAATATAAATAATATTTGGAAAATATAGATTTTTTTTTTTTTTTTTTTTTTTTGAGGCATAGTCTTGCTCTGTCACCCAGGCTGGAGTGGAGTGGTGCGATCTTGGCTCACTGCAACCTCCACCTCCTAGGTTCAAGCGATTTTCCTGCCTCAGACTCCTGAGTAGCTGGGATTACAGGTGCCCACTGCCATGCCTAGCTAATTTTTTGTATTTTTAGTAGAGATGGGGTTACACTATGTTGGCCATGCTGGTCTCAAACTCCAGACCTCCAGTGATCCGCCTGTCTTGGCCTCCCAGAGTGCTGGGATTACAGGCATGAGCCACCGCGCCCAGCCATAAATCATTTTTAAATAATCAATAGACAAAGCAAGAATTTTGGGAGGCAGTGAATTTATAAAAGGAAATTTAAGAGTTCCTAGAACTTCTTTTTAAGAACTAGTGTGTAAAAGTTTGGTATTGCTGAAATAGTACTTTCTATTAATATCAAATTCTTGTATCTCAGTAAATAAAGAAAATTAATAAGTCACTATCCACTCAAGAAATTAAGGAAATAATAATAGATGAGATGAACAACAACAACAACAAAAAACTAGGAAGAAGGTGTAATAAGCACTAGAGGAATTAATGAGCTAAGAAGCAAATATATAGTACACAGGCTTATTGGAGCCAAAGGGTATTTTTGTATTTGAACAGACTTGCGTAAAATAGACAAATCTTTTATGAGATTTACCACTAATAAAGACACAAATAATACAAAGAATAAAAAAGAAGACATAAATTCAGCTATAGCAAAGACTTAAAATATGATAGAACTGAAAATACCTTTTGCTACTAATTAAAAAAATAAGTAGACAAATTATTAGGAAAAAATTAAATTCATAGAAACTGTTCAGATAGAAAAGTGAAAGTCTTAATAGTCTTATAATCATTAAATATATTGACTTAGTGATTTAAAATATTCCCACAAAGAAACACTAGGTCCAGGAAATTTTAGTTTCTACAGATCAATTGTATTAGATATTCAAAGAATAGATTGTTCTGATTGTATATTCTTCCAGATAGTAGGAAAAGAGAGATTCACTTCTAATTTATTCTAAGAATTGACACAGTCTTAACTAAAGCTAATTGAGGTTTCAAGAAAAATACATATATTCTGCATATCACAGAATTGTGATAATCTAAAGACAAAATAATAGTGTGACATAAGACATAATTTAGGAATCTTGGGGCACTCATTGCTCCTGCCTTGTTTCATGCCTATATTCTCTCTCGCATAGTCACTTCAGTACTCTTCTATCTGGCCTCTTTGTCTTTGGCCTGGCTGCCTCTCCAAACTTCCCTTCTCACTGCTCTCAATTTTGGTCTTTCTGGAGGGAAGAGCCCTCCCATGCTTAAAACCTTTCACCAACTCTCTCTTGTGAGAGCTCTGCCCTCAAGATACTCAGGTCCAACTTGAAGACAGAGAAAATGAGTAATTGTCATTCAGGGTGAGGGTGTGCTCCCTTCCCAGTCTGGAAAGTCAGGGAGGAAGACAAGAATCAGGATTCAAGAGCTAAGGAAGACTTGCTGGAATAAGTCAACCAGAGCTGAATGTTAAAAGATGAGTGCAATGAGCTAATTAAGTGGGAAAAGGTAAATTGCAGGTACAGTGACTAAAATGAGAAAGGCATTGAGATCCTGGCAAGCTAGCGTGTGTAGGGAAATGTGAATCTTCAGTTGTTAGGAAGGCACGAAAGTGGGCAGGCAGGAAATAAGGGCGGAGGGAGTTAGGTCAAGGCCATCTGACAGGTTGAGAAATCAGTGCTACATACTCTGGATAGGATATTGCTAACATGTTTTAAAATAGATTTGCATTTTGGATACACCTGGTGGCTGAGTGAATAACAGTTATAAATTTTATGAATAGTGAAAGGAAAAGATAAAGAGGATATTCATTTCCATTTACAACATTAGAAATAAGTAGACATGAAGAATAGAGGATTTATTCAATAAATATTTATCAGCTTGTTAATTGATTGGACCATGTCTTTGTAATCTGTGTCTAACAATGTCTGGCATATAAGAGTCCACAAAATAAATCATCGGTTGTACTCTTGTGTGAATAAATGAATGTGTCTTTGTACGTATTACATGGAAAGACGAAGGAATAGAATTTCACTGCCACTTATGGCCAATTCTGATGAGTTTGTTCTATATTCTGTGATATGACCTGTCTTTTAACCAGACCTTTTAATTGTAATTTAATGTGATAAATGAAATAATGCCAATGTACTTGCCTCTCCAAATTGGGAAGAGACAAGGGGCATGAATTAGGAGTCAGGGACCACTTGCTGGAGAAAGTGAGGCCTGAACTGAATGTTGAATAGGAGTTAGTGAAATTACTCTGTTGACGAAGTGACTGACCCAACTTGAGATAGTGATTATATGCATTAGAAGCAGATTCCATATGGAAAAGGGCTCGGTTTTATTCATGTTGCATGTGAAGTCATTGTGAAATAAACCATATCAATAAGAAATTTGATGTATATATGCGAATCTGAAAAAGCATTTCCTCCAGGTAGCCTCAGTGCCAGCAATGCATCTTAAATGTATTTTTTTCTGAATTAAACATCTCTCTCACTATGAGAATTTATTTATTTACCTGACTCTGGGACATACTTCCAAATCCTTTGTTCCTTATTCTCTTCTCTCATGTTTCCTTCTCCTTTTACCTTGCCTTAACAATCTCTTTTTTTTCAACATTTTCCTCATCTTATCATGACAAAGCTCAAACAGCAGATGAGGTGATGTATATGGCATGTGTTATTGGGAGTTAGGATAAAGACTTACGGCTGGAATGACATGATAGAGAATGCACTAATTAAGTTTTATCTGACAATAAAAGCATAAAAATAGATGAGAAGAGGTGATCAGAACTCCAGAGATTAATTAGAATTAGAAATGACTTAAGTAAATTGACGAAGTATGGTCAATAATAAAAGTAGTATGGCAGTGCGTGTACAGGGGAAAAAGTAAATAAGCAGTATTTGAATATTGGGCTATGAATGAGGATAGAAGCAGCAGCCCCGAGTCATGGAAGATTAAAAGCTCAGCGGCAGGCAGCTAGCACATTTGCCAAGCTTTTAAAAAGTTGGTTTCGACAGCATATGCAACAACAACAACAAACATAATTAAGAATATACAATTTGGATATCAGAAAGTAACTCCTCTGTAAGAATTAACTGTACCCGTAGGATAATGCTGTAGCCAAATGGTTGGGGAGGAGAAAACAAAGGCTATTTAAGCATTAAGAAGGGTTAAACGGATTAGCTCTAAATGGCCTAAAAAATTGATATTGACTTAGTAGTGACCCTTAGATATATGAAAGGACTATTTCGGTATACGTGGAAGGTAAGACAAAAGAAAATGAGCTTACACTAGCTTGGGGATTTCTGTCAGATAATTTTCTGAAAGAGATGCTTGTGAAATATCGGAATCGATGGGAAAAGTTGTACAGCAATTCCTGATCTTTTTTTAGAAAGGATATACTCTCATCTATTTGGTTGTTCATTCAGCAAACATTTATTGAACACGCCTACACTTTCAGGTACTTTTTGAAATGGAAAAGATAATACTGCACACAAGAAAGAATTCCTGTACATGCATGTGATATTTACATTATTGTGGGCATATTAAGATCCATTTTTCTAGTTAATGATAGAATGATTCCTACAAAAATGGCAAAACTGAGGCCCAATTTGTAGCAATTACTTGGGCAGTATTTAGCAAAGGACCTCAGATAATTTGCTAAACTACTGGAAAATAAATAAGGGACAGAGAGAGGTATAGAATGTAAGTGAGGCATAGAAAAACACTAGTTACAGATACCGGTTAGACCACTCATGTAACTTTACAACCACTCCTATTTTGCCATTAATTTTTTTTATTGCTATGTAGTCAGGTGAATCTAATGAAATTATTTTACACTGGAAGAACAAGTTACTCTTCTCGCTGCTCACTGTAATTGCTTGAGTAAAACGTAAAATTTCAGTGTTTCCAATACTGAGTGTATCAGAACCATTTGATTAACTGAAGATGTTACTTCCTGATTATTTAATAATACAGTGTAGTTGGAAACTTGTCATTAATGTTGTCATATGTCTAAAAAATAATTTTCTAAGTGCAGCTCGGTATTAGAGGTGACTAAATATCACATTATAATTGAGATGAGAACTATATCATTGTATTGTTGAATTGGTGATGTCAGGCCATTCTATTTCACAACCCCAAAGGACCATATAAAAGGCATTTGCAAGCAAGATGTAAGTACAGCATCAGCATAATTGTAGCCAAATAGATCTACAGAGAGTTTGTGTTTGGGACCCAAAGGTCCACCTATTTCTTAAAGGATTATCAGGATTTAATGGGAAGCACAGATGGAACCAATACTATTGTCTAGCGTGGTCTAGGGGAGACGCTAATATGTGAAAGGTGATCAGTGGCAGGCTGATTGAAACACCAAACAAAACCTTTTTGTTAAAATAATAAAAAAAAAAAAAAGTGAACTGGCACTACCCAATAATACACTGATTCAGAGAAAAATAGTCCCCAGTGCTTCGTTGTAGCCATTGTAGAGATGGTCATATGTGGTATGCAGCTGTAAATGGTTCTTTTTCAATTATTATAGATTGAGCTCATTATTCAGTGTGTTTAGGTAGTTTCACTGGATATGGACCATTGCAATCATATAAGCTCTCTATTGTGTAGCTACTAATTTAGAGTGCTACCATCAGCCAACCATAGGACCCATGATTTCTGGGAATGAATGACTCATGTTGAAAACCAGATTCTGAAAATACAGGTTCAGATTTATTATTTAAGGGTTTAGATATATTTAAAATTCTATGAGTCCCTTGCTTATTGAAAGTGCTGTAGGGTTTATTAAGTCATTGCAAACATTGTTTTCCTTTAGGATCAGCTCATCCAAAGAATGCTTTTTAAAAAAAGCAATGCTGTTGTTTCTTTTCTAATTTCAGTATAATATTGTGTGTGTGTATATCATACTATATGATACTGTATACACTTATATTTAAATATATGCTTTCATGCATTTTTATATACACAAACTTCCAAAGGTTGGACATCAGCATGCATTTCAGGAACTCCAGTAATTTTAATCAGAAATTATTTTGCTTTATGTTCACTAAATTCTGCCTTGAAAATACAAGTTTTTCTCCTTAATGATGACACATGTAGGCCCATACAATTTTTTTGACATTAAGTGGTATTACTGTGACTAGTGCATATTTCTCATATGTATGAAACCATTTAGGTGTCATAATGCTGTGTCATTGAATCTCAGTACAAAATATACAGAATCTCTTAGCATAAACCCTATGCCAAATAGTAAAACAAATCCTTAGTAACAAACTGAGTTTACAATAATCCATGTATAACTTGACACTACACCACACCAGAGGCTGTTTTTCTTAAATAAAGGCTGCCTGTCAATAGAAACTGTTTTTAAATTATCCCTGGAATTTGTTCTAGTGGAAAAGTACCTGGACGTAGTGAACCATGTTTTATTTACTGTTGTTGTCTCCTCCAGTTTTCAATGGTAAATGTATCTATTTTCACATATTTTATATCCTATATCAATAATAACTTTAAAGAGGCATAGTCTTGATGATTACTGATGAGAACTACCTTTTTTTCCATGGCGCTGTTCAGAAACAACTCAACAGGTAATTACTGCAATGTAATAGGATATAGAAAAGATATGTCATATGCTTTTCTTAAAAGAGAATTTGTATTTCTGTGAAAGCAATTGATATTTGAACCATTTCCTAGTTTTCTTTTGAATAATTAAAATCAGTTTGAGAGCCCAGTATTTGTGAAGTTTGAATGGCATTAGAGAGTCGCCAATTGGCATTGCTTGGTAGTTCTACTATTTGTTTCAGTTTTTAGTTGGGGAATATTTTTGTATTCTGGGAGAAGCTGTTCTAAAATATGTCATCCATTTCACATTTCCCTTCTTAAGCTGATATTTTTATGCAATACAAAAATAAATAAATAAAACACTTACTGGGGCTACAGGATGGTCATAACATTGGAAAATTGGCCCTCAGCCAAATTAACCAGGAAGTGGCAAGGATATAGACAATTTTTTTTTTCATTCTGAATTTAATATCTGGCTCATTCTTTAGCATAAATTTTGCAGTAAGTTGAGTTATATTCATTCAAAAGAACCTGATACTATTTCAGTATTCTCTTTTTATAGACTGTGCTCTGTTCTACAAATGTTTGCTCTCTAATTATAGCTCACTTCAATACCTAGATTAAATAATTAGAAATTATACCAGGGACTTTTACAATAAGGTAAATGAATTTCATGCTTAAAGGGAAATTAATTCCGTGCCTGTTGTGTGGAAGATTGTTGTGCTTTGTTGAATTTTTATTTAGAAAAAATGAAGACTCTAGATTGGAATAGACTCGTGCATTACTACAACTGATAGTCTATATGACACCATAATAAGTGAATACTTGATTGTTTTAATTAGACACGATATTTCCTACTTCATCAACAATTTCAGATGTTGGTATTGAATAATTATAATGAAGTCATATGGTAAATCAGTAGTTTCAAATTATTTTGATAATACCTCATGGGGTCCATGGAGTTCTTCCAGGGGGCTACTGGGATGGGATCTCGGTATTGAGAGGGAGAACCAGGTCATTGTGTATGACCTGAGCTTCCCATGCTGAGCTTTCATTATTAGGGTTCTATATTAGATTTTTGTGGGGGACAAAAAGGATTTTTAGAGCTAGAAAAAATGTGAGAAACCAGTGCATGTAAGGTTCTTACTAGACTAACATGCTTTAGGAAGTGAATAATCTAGGCATAAAGAACCTTTGGATAATGTATTTCACTACATTCTTTTTATTTCCTTATTCAAATGTATAGACACACACAATTAAAATTTTAAGTTGCCAGAATTCTCATGTCTATTTTGTCTTCACCTGTTGATTTAAGGGGTTATCTTCATGTTGGACTCTCTTCTGGTTTTCAGAGAGTATCTTTACGTGGAAAAACCAGAATTTTGCTGTTTACTATAACTTAGGATTTCTCTAACCATGAGATTATAATTTCTCTACCCTTTTCTCTATCCTCTAAAGTTAAAGCAGGAGAATAGAAAGAAGAAAACGAGAGAAGAAAACAAAGAAAGGGAGTAGAAGAAAAAACAACAGGAGAGAAAAGAATGCCTTCTTTTAGGGTTGTCTGTTTTCTCTCACTATAACCTTTGACTACTCACTGATTCAGTTCACTATAGACAGCTTCATTTGAGTAGCTTCAAGACCTATGAAGTGTGACATGGTACTAAGTTAGTGGTTGTCTTTACTATGAGAAATACTCAAGGAAGATGATAATTTCAATATACATTTTACACAAGTACATAAATTATTTGATACTGCATCTCTAAGTATTTTTATAGCAATATGCTTAGCCCATACTTTTCCATTCTGATAAATTAACATTAAAATAACAATACAAAAAGAACATTTAGCAGCCATGCTTATGTTAAATGCCTCCATTTCTATTTTCAAAATTAAAAATATAGAATGAAGGTTGACATTAAGCCAGTTGCACAGTTAGGAAGTCATGTAATTTAAATGACAGATGAGATCACCCGCAGTTGGGAAGCCTTTACCATCACTTTAAGCGCTACAGGATAGCTGTAAGGAAGGGTTTTGAACTTACACTTTTGAATTTGCAGTTCTTTGTATCAAGATCATTATATTAAATGTTTTTAAAGTACATTTATCTATAGACCTATATTTCCAGACACACCAAAACCTCATGTTCTTTAAAAAGTATGCCAATGTGTAATTAAAAGAACTGAACGAATAGCAAGTCCTTAAAGGAAAACCTGCAGTTTGTCATTGTTTGTAGGACAGATATGTGAGAGATCCTAAAAGAGAAGTGAGCAAAGCAATACTAGGAAGTTCCAGCAGATCTAGTAGCTGCCTTTATGTAAGACAATAGATCTTGTGAATATTTCTGTTTCTCTCCAGGCAGCTAGCTAGTCTGGTTAACCAAAATTGTTGAGAAATTGTTCTGTGGTTGAGAACAAAATGCTGAATTAAACTGTTCCCAGCACAATAATTGTGTGATTATAGCATTTATGTTGCTGGCCAAAGGAACAGTCATTAGGTTTGGAAGACTTACCAAAACCACAAGTACAAAAAAATATGCAAATCACATGTAAATTGCTGTTTAATACCTATAGTGGCTTAGAAATGGAACTAAGAGTAGAGCACATTTCTAGTTAAAAGAGATAAACCTGGAAATCTTTATTATGTATTTAGTGTGATACTGAAATTAGGAACATGCTACCCTACTTGCAGTCTCAATCATGTATTTGTGTCTCTCGACATCTCTCTTTCCCCTTTCTCCCATCCCCAGTCTCATCTTTTTTAACTTCCTTTGTTAACTTCAGTATTTTTAACTCTATGGGCTTGTCTGAAAAGTTTTTCGTTATTTATTTTTTTCCATTCCACTCAAAATTATGTGGTGAAAAGATTTTATCAACCAATGGGGTGTTAGGGTTAGTGCAGAGAATGATTTAGTAAGAAAACTGTCAGCAAATGCATACAAAATGTCAAGTAAACAGTGTTTGCTAATAAAATTAAAATACTATTTTTCCTCACATTTTGAAATATGCTTCCTATTGCTGATCAATGCGTATATTGAAACGTTGAGTTTTTTTTCCTGTTAAATTTTTCCAGGTGAACCATTTACAGACTAAAGGTTCCCTGTGATGAGGATCAGGTCTTGCTAAATTCATGTGTGGTGTTGAGAACCACATATGACCTTTAGGAGTAGTAGCTGTGTATGCAATATCAATCATGTTTTAGATTAATAAATGAAAAACAGTAGTATTAAAAGATGAATGATCCACTAAGAATGAGTGATACACTGACATTTTTCCAGATCAGTTATGAACTATGAGATAGCATTAATTAAAGGACATGAACAGAAGTTTTCACCAAAGTTTTCTTTTTGAAATTCTGATACATTCCATTTCATTTTTTAAAAATATATAAAATGGAATGTACTGAAGAATAATCCCACTGGCAGTGTGGACAATCAGACACAAGCAGAATAACTAAAAAGCTAAAAAATCTCTATTATGTATCTCCTTCTTCTGGATGTAGAAATATGTTTAATACTCAGATTTACGCCATCATTAGGGCTTAGTTACTTGCTTATCACATAATTACTTGCATATCACATTGGAGATCTTACTCCCTTTATAAATTTGTGTAAATGCTATCACAATAATTGTAAAAAAAGCTAGTCATTATGAACTATTTTGTGTTGATATAAATGTGATTTTAATATATATTAAAATATGCAATGAATTTTTCCTTTATTATACATATTTGCATTCTTTTCAAAGGTGCTCAAGAAGTCAGGTAACAAATGGGAACTGAAAACATTAGAGATGTTGGTTTTATCAAAATTATATTCAAATACTTAAACAGCTTTTTCTTTATTTTACAAGATGGAGTCAGCTTTCATCTTATTTCCTGCTAATATCAATTTCATTGCTAAGTTTTAGTTTCAGTTTTTGAAAAACATTTTTATACATATATATATTTTTACAAACATAATGTTTTTAATTCTTTCTTTGTTATTTCAATGAAGAAGATATTATACAAAGAGCTTAAGATACATGTTGAGAATTTAAAAGCTTTGTGTGTGATGTTGATTTTTTTTTAAAACATAGTGGCTTTAAATTTATTCTTGATTGTTTTTCCCAATAGTGCAATCTTCAAACTGTACAGGTTTTGAATTGCTAACCACTACATGATATTAAATAACCTCTAATTCTTGCCAACCACCCACACATTAATTAGAACAAACACAGCAATTTTAATGATCCCACTTGTCAATGGTAAAACACATTTAGAAAAAAAGGATCATATTTCAATAATCAAATTGTATTTTTAATGGAAACTTAGACTCAATTCACAAGTAAATGTTTCAGCCTCTTCTAAAATATACCTCATAAACCTAAAGTTACAGGCAGAACTACTTATTCAGAAAATGAAATTGTTCATTTTGGTTCGTATTAAAATATGAACATTTCCTTTTCATCTAAAACTAAATACTATCATCATATTTTTGCACAGCACTAAATCTCTGAAATCTGTTCAATCTTGCTTTATAGCTTAGTGTGTGAACAATTTTTATAAGTGTTCTGTGAGTTTTGAAAAGAATTTGTATTCTGTAATTATTGGATGCAGAATTCTACATATATCCATTAGAGTAAGCTTGCTAATTATGTTGTAGAAATTGCCTATATCACCTAAATTTTTTTGTCTGCTTGAGCTATCAGTAATTAAGAAAGTTGTGCTAAAATGTTCCATTATAGTGGGGAATTGCTAATTTATTCTTGTAGCTCTCTAAATTTTTTCTTCATAAATTGTGAGAATATTTTATTGGATGGATGTAACAAGAATTATTATATCTTCCTGTTAATTGAAACTTTATTGTTAGTTCATTATAAACTATTTCATGTTGATATGAATGTTTTAAAATACATTAAAATATACAATTATAATTTTTGCCTTTGTTATACATATTTGGATTCTTTTGAAAAGTGCTGAAGCAGTAATAACTTTTTATTATTTGTATAACACTGAAGTTTGAATTAAGAGAAAGATATAATCTTAAGTTATAATAGGAGCTCTGTATCTACAATTATGCTTTGTGTATTAAAGTCTATTTTGTCTAATACTAACATAGATACTTTAGACTTGTTTACTTTTTTGGTTAATATTTTCCTCATAAATGTTTTTTCATCCTTTTCAACCTTTTTTTGTTATTATGATTTGAGTATATCTCTTGTACACTAGAGCTAGATTTTTTAACGTATTCAATCATTTGGTCTCTGTTTTTTAACTGATGAGCTTACTCCACTTATATTTATTGTAATTAAACTTAGGTCTGTCATTTAATTCGTACTTTCTGTCTATATCACCTTTTGTGTCTATTTTCTTTTATTTTTATGTATTAATTTTTAGCATTCTTTGTATTTTCTATTTATCAGTTTGGATATATCTACTATATTTCTATTTTGTATGGGTTATGTTTGAAAATTTAACATTTCTACTTATGCTTAGAGAGTCTAAAATTAACAAGTACTCTATTATTCCTCCTGAATTTTAAAATAACCATAGCACTCCATAGCTGTGGTTACTCCTCTCTTGTTTTACATGCTAATATTGTTGAATTTAGCTCATTTTTCTTCAAATATTAGACACTAGCTAATACAAAGTTTATTTCTATTTAGTCACATGTTCACCAGTTTTTTCACTCACTAGTCTGTTTGCATCTTACCTATTTATTCTAGGTTCCCTTTTCTTGTTTCTGAGACACATCCTTTAGAAATTTCTTTAGTGAAGGAATTTGTGAGGGACTATTTCTTATGGAAAACAAATGGCCTTTTTTTGCATTTATCCTTCAAAGTGTTTACTGGAAACATATTTTTAAGTTGTCAGTTATTTTATTTTATTTTATTTTATTTCTGTTAACTTCTAATACTACTGTTGAGAAATGTATTGTTAAACTAATTATCATACCTAGGTTGATGACTTCTAGCTGGCTGCTTTTAAGGTTTATCTTTGCCTTTCTTTGTCTTTAGTTTTATAACAGAATATTAAGTGACCTTTTCTTTTCATTTGTTCTGCTTGTGTAAATTTTACCCATTGCATTTATAGACCTTTATCTTTCAAATTCAGAAAAGTCGTCAGTCATTAATTTTGCGAATATTGCCTTTCTCCATTAAAAAAAAAAATATTTCTCCTAAAATTTTTAACCAGACATTTGTTAAACCATCTTATTTTAGACTCTGTAACACTTAACCTCTCTTTCATATTTTCCATCTTTCTCTCTCAGTGAATTGAACTCTGGTTCATTTCTTTGGATTTCGTTTATGGTTAGTGACATTTCCCATCACTTACATCTAATTTGCTGTCTATTTGATGAGTTTTAAATTTCCGTTATTACAATTTTCTTATTTTTTCTTTACTTTTCCTTTTTTTTTTGAGACTGCAGCCTCTACCTCCTGGGTTCAAGGTATTCTCATGCCTCAGCCTCCCAAATAGCTGGGATTACAGACATATGCCACCACACCTGGCTAATTTTTGTATTTTTAGTAGAGACGGGTTGTCGCTGTGTTGCCCAGGCTGCTCTTGAACTCCTGAGCTCAAGCAATCTGCCTACCTCAGCCTCCCAAAGTGGTGGGATTACAGGCATGAGCCACCATGCCCGGCCTGTTGTTATATTTTTCATTTCTCAAAGTCCTTTTCAATAATTTTTCAAATCTTCCTGAACTTCATCTTTGTTTTTTTTTTTTTTTTACTTGTTACTAATTTTTATTGCAACTTTTTTATAAGCAAATATTTTAAGCGTGTTATTTTATTTTTTATCTGATTATCCACTACTTCGATGTCTTTGGGTATCTGAATCTGCTGTTTTCCTTATTCTCCTTCATACATGCTGAATCATTCCTCATGTATTAAATATTGTTAAATTTAAATTACGTATTAATGTTTGGCTGAACTTCATCTGTGGGAATCGGAGTATCTAAATTGATGCTGCTTAAATACTGAACTGAGTTATTCTACAAGTTTCTAGTAAGCAGTACAAACTAGGAAACACTTATTTCTAATTTTGGAGATTGAGTTTTTACTGACCATTAAGAAGTTTTGGTTTGAACTCCAGATCTAAGTTAGGTAAAGTCTGTGTGATTGCCTTATAGTGGTACATTATTTTCATTAGCATTTTATTGCAATGGATGGTAGCCTTCATGAAATCAAGGCTTTTATTGTTTTATTCACTACAGTATTTCAAGTACTTAGAAATGTATCTGATACATCATAGGCAGTTAATAAATATTTGTCAAAGAATCAGCAGCAGCAACAGCAACAGCAGCAGTGGTATTCCACCAAGGGCACTGTAGAAAGATCCTGGTATCCTCACCTTTCTTAATAGCAAGATTTTCTTTTTAAACTAATCTTTCACCAAGGGAATATCCCCTTTGATTGTCCTGGGTTAGTGTGAGAGAGTGAGGTTTGGAGGGACCCAAGGCGTCATCTTAGGTTCTAGGTGCTATCTACATTTACCCTATTCTTCCAAACTACTTTTGATTTACTAGATTTTGCTTTCTCCTACCTCCAGCTTTCTTGGAGGCTCTGCATTTAAGAAAAGTATATTGGTTATTATGCATCCAGGATCTACTTGTATTATAGCAGAAAAGATTTCTAGGATATCTAATGTTAACGTTTAATAGTAGTTTTTTGTAACCATTAGCCATACTTTAGAAGAACTTACATGCTGAAATAATTATTTTCATGCTGTGTCAAAGTTTTTGCCATTTTAAATATTTTTATGTTATAATTTATTTTGATATTTAAGATTAATTTATAATTATAATTTATTTTATATGTAAGATTTATTTATAAGTATTTTATCTTTTGCCCAAGTGAAAGTATAGTGATTAAAAGCCTAGTTTGTAGGTAGGCTGGCCTGGATTTGAATTCCAGCTCTTTTACTTGCTATCTGTTTGACTTTAGGCTTGCCTCAGTTTCTTTATCTGTAAAATAGGGGTGATGAAAATATTTATCTTATAGGGTTTTTGTGAGTTTCAAAGAGTAAAGATAGAATTGTGCAAAGGTCAACACAGAAAAAAATGCGTTATAAAAGAAGCTGAGGGAAACAGAATAGGTACTAACATTAACAACTGCCCATCAAAGTCCTTTTGGTAGAGGGCAAGTGGATGGAAAGAATTCATGTTGTCAGTCTGTGTTCTGTTTTCATCCCATAAAATGTCTATATAAAATTAGAATTGCCATAATTTTGATGACAAAGGAAAATTATTTCTAATTAAGAAAGCAGTCTATAGATTTAGTAAGGTACCCATGGTATTACATAATTCATCTTTATTTAAATATTGTCATTATGTGTAGGCAGGTTACAGTGCTTTGTGCTGGAAAGTATAAAGTAAATTTAGCAAAGTAGTAAAATTAGCCATACTTTGCTCAGATTTTTGCAAGTAATGTGCTATTCCTTATTATTGGATATATTTACAATGGTAGATTGTATAATATTTCTTCTTGACTAGAAGATTTAAAAACTCATGATTACATAAATGACACTATGTTCAATGGATTGTCCAATTACAAAAATATTTCACATTTTCAGCTCAAGAAACATCTACCATGGCCTTTTTGGTAATTTCACACATGTTTTATTTTCAGTGACAAGTGTTCTAGTGAGTGGCAAACTGCTAGTGTGTCCTTAGCTATGGTATAGTTAGACAAGCATCTTAGTGCTGTGTTCCATCAGATACTGTGAGACTGCATCCATTATTACTCAAAGAGCATGATTTTTCACATCCTAAAGAATGGAACTAGACATTAACTTGGCCCTAATATAGTTGAATTGGGGGAGCTGTATTGAAATGTTATCTTTGTTTTTGTTTGTGGGAATGCTACACTAAGGGCTTCTTACCACTAATGTAACATTTTTCATTACTGACTCAGTATACTCTGCATGCTACAAACAAATAAATATCCAATCACTAGCATTCACACCAATCTAGCACCTGCTAGCTAAAAAATAGAAGTTACTCACTGGGAAATTTGAACAAAGGAAATATAAGCAGGATAATCACATTTACCTTCTGCAACAAAATAAAAATAATGCACAGAGTTTAAGGATGCAGCTATTGATTTGAATTTTTAATAAAAAGCTTTTGTTTTGCTTTAGGCTTGTTGGGTTTTTTCCACATATACAGATCATGTCTTCAGCTAAAGCTCTGTATTTCATGTATTGCTATATGTTCCAGTTATGTTACTTTATATTCCTGGTAACTGAGGTAGCAAAAAGTTTAAATGTGTTTAACGGCACACAGTCTCTCACACTTGAACTTATTTTCTAATTATTTCTGATTTTCTCATAAGCTTACATTCATTTCATATGAGTAATCAAGATTTGGTTTTTATCTTAAAGAACATGTAAAAGCAGTTCTTGGGTTATTTCATTAAGGACACATAAGTTTTTTATTTCTCTCCATCTAATGAAACACACAAAACCTAACTGTGGGCATCATCAAGGCTGAAACTAGGATCTGAGAAGCAGAATGGAAAGGGTGGAGGGAAATTGAATCAATTATTTTCCATAGTTCAAAGCATTACTTTGAGGAAAAGTCATGAATCCTGAATGAAAATGGAATAAAGCCTAAGATCCAGTGTATAATATGAATGTTTTAATAAGCTAGTAACTACAAGAAGAAATTAACGCTAAAACAAAAGTAAGCTTTTATAATAGTGAATATCTTTTTAAATAATCACTTCAGTTAAGAAATAATGAGCATTTATTATGTTTGAGGCATTAAGCTAGGTATTGTGGATACCAATATGAGTTAGCTATGCCTTTACTCTTCAGGCAGCTTAGCCATGGAGACAGACACAGATAATGTCAACCTAATGGGACAGTTGTATGGAGGACAGACAGGAGGGGACAACACTGTTGAACACAGCAAGAACACTGTTAATTTAGATTTTTCTGCATCTCCTCTTCCAGAAAATGAAAAGTGCCGTAATTCAAGGAATTACATAGTTCATTATACTACATATTTCAGAGGTTTATTGTCTGACTTCCTCCATGTCTTCAAATGTCACTGTGTCATGGATTCCACATTGAAACCTGCAGCCTCTGCCCCAGCATTCCTTTTCCTCTGCCCTAGCTTCACTTACTTCACAGCACTTGCCTTATTCGTTGCAATGTCCCTAGAGACTAGAACAATACCTGGCACCAAGTGAACACTCAATGAATGAATGTATTTTGCTTGAACAGTTTGGATAGTCTTCATAAAGACAGCGACACTTAACACCGGGTTTTGAGGAAACAGTTGTTCTTGAGTATAAAGTGTAGCTTTTTTAGGGGTTCATGGATAAAAAAAATTCAGTTATTCATTTGCTTTTTTTTTATTTGTATATATTTAGGGTATACAACATGATATTTTGATGTACATATACATAGTGAAATGATTATTGCAGTCAAGTAAATTAACATGTCCATCACCTCACATAATTACCTTTTTTTGGTGTTAAGAGCACCTAGAATCTACTCTTTAAGCAAATTTTCAGTATATAATTTTATTAATTATGGCTCTCATGCTGTACATTAGATCTCTAGATTTGTTCATCCTATATGACTGCAATTTAGTCCCCTTTGACCTACATCTCCCCATTTCACCATCCCTGCATTAATGGCTGTGCTAATTTACATTCCTGCCAACAACATACAGATTCCCTTTACTCTACACTCTTGCCAACGTTTATCTCCTGTCTTTTTGATAATGGCCATCCTAATAGATATGAAGTGGTATTTCATTGTGGCTTTGATTTGCATTTCCAAGATGATTGATAGGTATTACCATACCTATTGGCCATTTTTATGTTTTCTTTGGGAAAATGTCTGTTCAGGTCCTTTGTTGAATTTTTTAGTTGAGTTCCTTATATGGTTTGGACATTAACCCCATAGTTCACAAATATTTTCTCCCAATACATAGGCTTTCTTTTCATTTTGTTGATTATTTCCTTTGCTGTGCAGAACTTTTTAGTTTGAAGTAGTCCGCTTGTTTATTTTTGCTTTTGCTGCCTGAGGTTTTGGTGTGATATTTAAAAAATCATTGCCAAGGCCAGTCTCAAGAAGCTTTTTTCTGTGTTTTTTCCTCTAGGAGTTTTATTGTTTCAGGTCTTACATTTAAGTATTTAATCCATTTTCAGTTGACTTTCTCTGTGTGTGGTGTATGGCTTAGGGTCACATTGCAATCTTTTGCATGTAGTTACCCGGCTTTCCCAGCACCTTTTATCGAAGAGACTATCCTTTCCACATTATGTGATCTTGGTGCCTTTGTTGAAAATTAGTTGACCTTGTAGGCTTGTGGTTATTTCTGGGCTAAGTCAGGTGAAGTTTTCAGCTACACTGTGCAGTCTGCACTCTGAGGACAGATAGAAGAATAAAATGTCTCTTGGCCAGAAAGAATTGTAGGTCTTTTGAGGAAGAGTAAACCAACATAGGCAAGATATTAAAAATGTTAAAGTTGTTATAATCGAAAGTTCATTGCACAGAATACATAGTGGTGTGGGAGATATCAGCAAGAAACGAGTCAACGTCAAGGTCAACGTGAGTATCAGATACATTTACTTTTTTCAGTAAATGTGAGTATCAGAACTTTTTATGAAAATTAGCCGGTTGGAGTGAAATGTTAACATTTTATGATCAATCTTTCTTTGTCTTTGTCTTGAATCAAATGAAATTAGAGGTGATACAACTTCAATATGACTGTTGGGAAGTGAGAGGCAGGGATTGCAATTTTAGCAATGTTTTTATGTGCTTATATTCCTCAGTGAGATGTTCTTTAGTCTTTCTAGTAGATTAATTGGAAGATAAATTGACTCCTTTATTTTTAATTTTTCCTAAAGACCACTGCATTGAGTAGGAAAAACTGACAAATTGACTTTCTTTTATATGAAATGAAAAATCAGACTATTAGGGGAAATTGAAGATCCCATGTCTCTTCTTGCTAATGGTGGAAAGTTAGCTTTGTTATCCTGGTTACTCCAGTTTGGGTAATTATGTTCTGCCTACCTAAACCCCTCTTGTAATCTTGTAATGATTTCAAGAGACTTTGAAGTAAATGTGAGTATCAGATACTTTTTATGAAAATTAGCCGGTTGGAGTGAAACGTAAACATTTTATGATCAATCTTTCTTCAGTCAGATATCAAAAAATAAATTTCTGTTTTCTAACAAAATAGGCAAAGCCGACTAACAATTTAAGATCTTCAGAATAGGGTGTATTAAGAAATTAACACCAAATGGCAGTTACTATGTTAAATATCCTTTTATTTTATGCCAGGTACTGTGACGTTCTATTGCATCTCTATTTTTCTGCTCCATTTTCAGATTGTTAAAGTATTATATAGTAGTATATATATTATATAGTAGTATCTATAGAGCAATTTTGAAAAATATTTTGTGCAGAAAACAAAAAGCAAAATAAGGCACAATATAAAGACGAAAATTAAAATCAGCCAAAATGCCACCCTTGGTATAAAAATCTCTTAAGACATAATAGAATTTTAGCTTTTAAAAATTATTCCTTTTTGGCCGGGTGTGGTGGCTTATGCCTGTAATCCCAGCACTTTGGGAGGCCGAGGCAGGTGGATCATCTGAGGTAAAGAGTTTGAAATCAGCCTGGCCAACATGGTGAAACCCCGTCTCTACTAAAAATACAAAACTTAGCCAGAAGTGGTGGCATGTGCCTGTAATCCCAGCTACTCTGGAGGCTGAGACGGGAGAATTGCTTGAACCTGGGAGGTGGAGGTTGCAGAGATCCGAGATTGTGCCAATGCACTCCAGCCTGGGTGACAATAGTGAAACTCCCTCTCAAAAAAAAAAAAAAAAAATTATTCCTTTTTATGGTGAGAAAATATTTGGGAATTAATTTTGTTAGTGTTTCTGTACTCTGTATCTGAATCAGGATTTTTACATCAGGAAATTACTGTATTTTGATTTATACTGTGCTAAGAATAATCAAAGAATTTGTGGCTATGTGATCATGTGTAAGTCCCCAAAACTGTTTGTTTTCCTATCAGTTTTCCTCATTTATAAAATTGGAAATAACACCTGGCCTACTGATTTCTAGGAGGCTGGATAAAGTATGCATGAACTAGTGTTTGTGACAGCGCTTTATAAAAATGCAAAACATTTTTCCAAAACATGCCTATCTCAGAGTACACTCAATCTTGCTTCAGGTATTAGTGAAGTTATATATTTTTGTAATTTTTTTTTTTTTTTACTAGCTTTGGCTAGTTTTTTAAATTGAGATACAATTCACATGCCATAAAACTTACTTTTTTAAAGTATATAATTCAGTGCTTTTTGATATATTCACAATAGTTTACAACCATCACCAGAACATTTTCATCACTCCCAATATAAACCTTGTACCCATTACCTGTGTCCCCAGCTCATCCCTCCCCACATTTGTTAATTTTTAAGATTTTTTTTAAAAGAACTTACATTGAGCTGAAATTCAACATAAGAATACTGACATTTATATTAATTTTATATTACATGGGGAAAAAAATCACTGATAATTTAATATAAACCATTGGGTAAAACATCACAAATTAGAAATTAATAGTGAATTTTATTGTTTTCTAATCATGGATACCTAAAAAATATAACTGAAAACTATATTATATTTCATGTTGATCACTATATTTTATGTTCTCATTCATTTTCTTGTAAATGACAATTAATGTAGTAATGCATGATATAAAATAAGATTGTATTAGTAGTATTTGCAAAGCTTTATTCTGTTCACATTAACAGACAAGCATACTCAAATGAACCATGCTGTATTGTGGTCAAGAACCACAATAAGTAATACAAATAGTCACACACGCTTTAGGAAACAAGTAGAATTGTATAACAAAGATTTTGATTTGATCAGGCAACAGCTGTGTAAAAATAATACTTTAAGAAATAGCTATATATTAGAATAATAACCCAATTTTAAATAATGAATTATCTAATATATTTTAATAATTACTGTTTGAATTCATTTATTCAGCTCAAAATGATTTTTGGGAAATGAAATAGCTGTGTTTCTCCCATATCTTTTCACCATTTTCTTATTTTACACCATGTTTTTGCAACCCTTAAGTTTCTGTGATTAGCAACTTTTAATATGGAGATTATACCTGAAGTCAACAAATATATTTTGTTTAAGCATGTATTGCATTTATAATACATGTCATCATTTTTTGAAATTTGATATGAATTTAATGTATATTAGTAAGAACTAATGCTTTGTAAGAACAAAGCTTCAGGTTTGAGAATAAAGTTTACTGTTAGACAACAAGAATTTTTAAGACAAACCTGCATAGCATCAAGAATGAAATTTTATTGTGTTAAAGTAACAGAGGTCTTAATTGTATATCCTTTGAAAGTGGTTGTATCCTAGTAACACTGCCAACAATAAACACATCATGCAAAAGTAAAAATGCAGTAGTGAAATGAGGCATTGAAAGAAGGAGTCAGTGACCATATAATATTTCAGTTTCTATTATATCTAGTAGCAATCTGGTTAAAAAGAAATGACAGTTGCCCTGAAGGAAATAAAGTAGAGGTATTATTGTAGTAGTAGTTTGGAAAGAAAATTGCACTGTGTCTTGACTGGATTATTTCTCTATCCTTGCAAACTATCTTCACCTCTCTGGTGCTGCTTCTTGCCTTCTTTATACAAATTGAGTTTGTATCATATAAACTCATAGGGCCCAGGGGCCCTTTGGTGACAGGAAGGAGGAGGAAGAGGGGAATTAGAAAAAGAAAATGTGACAGGCAGTTTTGAAAAGAAAAGCAATTTTCCTTGTGGGTCTATTCCTAAATAGGAGTTCTTCAATGCAATATTTTGCTTCTGCAGAGCAGTCAGTCAGAATCAAGTGCATGCTTGTGCTGTTTTGTGGGGCTTGGCACTGACAGGTTTCATTTAGGAGGGGTAGGAATACAGGGGGATTGGATGTGGGGAAGTTAGTATTTTGGCTATATCAGCCCTGGAGGCAGAGTTAGCACTTGCTATGGGACAAAAGTATTTGTAGTCATCAGATAACTTTGCAGTCAGCTTCAATAGCATCACTCCTTTTTTTTTGTTGTTTTTTACTTTTTTTTCCACTTTGGCAGCCAAGCTCTTAGTAGAACCATCTGTCTTTCTATTAGTATTTTTGAGGCCTGTTTTGAAGCCACTTTGCTTGGCAAAGTCACTTTCATCCTTGGAAACGATTTTTAAAAAAAGTTCTGTGGCTTTTTGCCGAAGAAGAGTACTATGTAAAAAATCCACATGGCTGTTCATTTTTGTTCTAAAAGAATATGGCTACTTTGTCTTTGTCTTGAATCAAATGAAATCAGAGGTGATACAACTTCAATATGACTGTTGGGAAGTGAGAGGCAGGGATTGCAATTTTAGGAATGTTTTTATGTGCCTGTATTCCTCAATGAGATGTTCTTTAGTCTTCCTAGTAGATTAATTGGAAGATAAATTGACTCCTTTATTTTTAATTTTTCCTAAAGACCACTGCATTGAGTAGGAAAAACTGACAAATTGACTTTCTTTTATATGAAATGAAAAATCAGACTATTAGGGGTCATTGAAGATCCCATGTCTCTTCTTGCTAATGGTGGAAAGTTAGCTTTGTTATCCTGGTAACTCCGGTTTGGGTAATTATATTCTGCGTACCTAAACCCCTCTTGTAATCTCATTTGGATATTATGTTCTTCGTTTGCTCAGAAACTGCTGTGTATTGTTGCTGTGTGCTTCTAAACAGCTGCTATGCTCCCCACTGGAGGTGACTGAATTTCAGTTGTAGGTGAACTGATCCCTAAGGATGGTGTGTATTTGAACACTATAGCACTCATTGGACTAAACTCTTGAGGAACATTTGAAAAAGTTTTAGATATTACAGTTTATTTGTAATTGTGCTGACATAAACCATAGAGCTGCCTTTCATTTTAACATTTGTGTGTGTGATTTAAACAAATATCCTACCATAAGTTTGTGCTGTTTGAGCTTTCATGCAAACTCACATAAGACCTGTTCCTTAAGATCATGGAGTTCTTCCAGTTCTTTGATTCCTGTATTTTTTCCCAGTCTGGTGATGCCTTCCAGGCCTCACACCCTGTTTTTAAACCCAAAGCCTATTGTTGATCAAAAGCAATTTTTATTTCCTCAAAACCTGCCTTTGCTAAAGTCCTCCAGTCCACTTCCCTTCCCTTGAATGCTGGAGTTCATCTTCTCTGATCCTCAATCACGGTTACTAGGCACGTTTTGAGAAAAATCACAGAAAACGGAGACCAATTCATGTGGTCTCACCTAAGGTCTTGGCATCCTCTGTCACTCTTTAATTTCTGTGGTTTGCTTTCTCTTTCATTTCTCACAATGATCATCGAGAACTTCCTGGAACCTTGTTCCAGTTTTCTTCCTCACTCCCAATCTCTCTAATTTTCTGCATATGACCTTGCCTTATCATTGAGAAAATTTCTTCTGCCAGGCCTGATTTTCCTTACCTTCCCCTTTCCCTACCCATAAAGCACATCTGCCTTCATCCATTATATAGCTCCATTCCTCAGAGCCCAGAGAATGAGATGCTACTCTCATTCTAAACTAATCCCTCCACCTCTGCCATGTCTTCTAGCCTCCTCTGGAATTTTGGTTAGTTTCTCTCTTTCCTACATTTAAAACTCTCCATTTCTATTCACCCCTTTCAGCCAATAAATGTGCTCAGAACCCTGCTACCTGAAAAAAAGTCTTTGCTTCACTTTACATCTTTCTACAGCTATTATCAATGTCTCTCCTCACCTCTCATCAACTTTCTCTGAATACTCTACATTTGCTTTCTCCTTTTCATTGCCTGTCATTCAGTGCTCAACCTTTTACAATATGATTTCTACCCTCCATTCTAATGGAAGTGGTATTATTATTATAAATTCATCTTCTGATCATTCCCAGAGATGTTATTTTTGTCTCTCAAATACTTTCTGCTTTTTGTTTTGTTTTTCACAGTTAGTTTACTCCCTCAATCTTGAAATTCCTTTGGCTTTTGTTTTGTTTTGTTTTGTTTTGTTTTGTTTTGTTTTTGAGACGGAGTCTCGCTCTGTCGCCCAGGCTGGAGTGCAGTGGCCGGATCTCAGCTCACTGCAAGCTCCGCCCCCCGGGTTCACGCCATTCTCCTGCCACAGCCTCCCAAGTAGCTGGGACTACAGGCGCCCGCCACCTTGCCCGGCTAGTTTTTGTATTTTTTTTTAAGTAGAGACGAGGTTTCACCGTGTTAGCCAGGATGGTCTCGATCTCCTGACCTCGTGATCCGCCCGTCTCGGCCTCCCAAAGCCCTTGGCTTTTGTTATACCATACTCTTCATGATTTTTTAAATTTTTGTCTAACTAGTTTTATCTGACGATAGGCTCCTTATTCTCCACCTTTTGTTGAACTGTTGTTGGAACCCAGATGATGTTAAGCTGTTCCCCTTTTTCCTTCAGATCTTTTCTAGATTGTCTAGTTTATTCTCATTTACTTATGACTCCCCACACTGTGGCCTCTGATGATCTCCTCCCTCAGCTTCAGACTGGAGTGTCCATCTGCTGGAAAAATAACTCCAATGCAACATCATTCAGCCACCTCAGCCACATCATATCCAAACCCGTAGCCATCATTTTTGCATGAAAATTATCACTACTACTCTGAGTTTTTAGTTGTTCGATGCCACTCTAAGTAGAGTGACATCAAGTAAACATTATCTTTGATTTTGTCATTTTTTCATCTATGAGTACTGCCATTTTTTTTCCTTAAATATTTCTTTTTCTCCTCATCCATCACTGTTCTACTGATCAAGCCCTCATAATCTGTTCTCTTTTATTAACTTCCCACTTGGTCTCTACGGGCCTCTCCAATCTCTTTTCTATATCCACCAGAGTATTCTACTGACCCTAATTTAATCCCTCCATAATTCCTCAGAGCCTACAGGGGAAATTTGTAGTTTCTTACCCTAATGCATATACTGATTCAGGCAGACCTCTCACCACTGTTTTCTTTATATTTTTTGCCATTCCTAACTGCTGGTAGTGTCTCCCTCACATGATGTTTTTTCTTGCCCCTGTTCCTTTTCTTATGTCTCTGTCTCTGCTCCTTGCCTATTCAGGCCCTATACCTGCCGCACCTGCTTTCACAGGGCCTTTAGTGACTTCTCCTGGCTGTGTTAGGAGCCTCTGTTCTGTACTGCCATAGTATCCTATACAAGTCTGTATTACTGGGTTAACAGGAGTGCATTATAACTATCTGTCTATTTGCTCCACCAGATTCAGAGCTCCTAGAGAGCATCCACGTATGTGAATTCATCTTTTAATCCCTAGTTACCACCAACTGCATATTCTACTTAGCAAATGTTGATTGAAGAAATAAATAGGGACGTAATGAAATTCAGATTAAATAATCTTAAGAATCTACTTAATATGTTAATTTCTTGAAGCCATTGAATGTTTCAACAATAGAACATTTACATAAAATGTAAAATATTTAACTGAGTAATTGATAGGCATTTACTTGTTATTCATAAATGGGACAATATAATTGATTTGTATTGATTCATAACATTTGAGAGACTATGTAATATCTTGAGGTAGACACAAAAAGCATTAAGACAGGATTTTTAAAAAGTTTTCAAAATATAGGAAGTAGCCTCTTATGTGTATTATGAATTATTTAACCTGCGAATAACATGCCCCCATCATTTAAAAATTTATGACAAAAGTATTTTGTTGAAACTTAATTATAAATGTCACACATTTTCAACTTTAATTAGTGGTTTAAAGGAAATTTCATACATTCGGTAAGAAAAAAGAAATTAACAGTGATTAGGATTTGGAAATATTCAAAACTTGAAAATACATAGAATGAATTACTAACCCTATACCAAGTTAGTTTTAGAATCTACCCAAAAAACATATTGTTTTGATATTATGTGCCCTTTTCTCCCAAATGTTGGCTAAATTTCTGCAGCAGTGCAACAAAAATCCATCAAGATATAGGAATAATACAGTTACTGCTCATTATTTATATGTGTTATGGTCTATAAAGTTGCTGTGAACGCTGAATTAGTGAATGCTGAATTAGTGAATGCTGAACAATTGCTCCTAAAGGAAGTATAGATAGGTTCTTGGGAGCTTCTGGTCACAACCTTTCCATCAGCTAATCAATACATAACTTTGTGTGTGTTGTTGTTTAAAAATACCTTTTTAAATATTTATTATTGATTCATTAACATTGAATTCACAGCCAACAGCAGGATAACTCATGCCTGAGCAAAGCTTATCTAATACATAGTCTTCTCCATAAGTCACACCACAGCCCTCTTGCCTCATAAACGCTAGACAGCACTTAAGCATTATTCTTGGGAGCTTTTTAAACAAAAAATTATCAACAAAATTGTTACCTCCTTTGTGCACGTCTGCAAATGACCAGGAAAGTGGCATTATTAAAATTGGGTATGAGTAAATTTCAGCCAATAGGCAAATTTGCAAATATAGAATCCACAAATCGGCCGGGCGCGGTGGCTCAAGCCTGTAATCCCAGCACTTTGGGAGGCCGAGACGGGCGGATCACGAGGTCAGGAGATCGAGACCATCCTGGCTAACACGGTGAAACCTCGTCTCTACTAAAAAGAATACAAAAACTAGCCGGGCGAGGTGACGGGCGCCTGTAGTCCCAGCTACTCGGGAGGCTGAGACAGGAGAATGGCGTAAACCCGGGAGGCGGAGCTTGCAAGTGAGCTGAGATCCAGCCACTGCAGTCCAGCCCGGGCAAGAGAGCGAGACTCTGTCTCAAAAAAAAAAAAGAATCCACAAATCATCAGGATTAACGATATTTTGATATGTGTTTTTAGTCGCTCACATAGATTAGCTACACATTTTGGATTACATTTATTTTACTGTTTACTGTATTCTTATTATTTACTGTACAGTTCTCTACAGTCTGTTCTATGATGGTCTAATAAAAACCCATCCCTGGGACTGGGAAATTAGGTTTATTTTTTATTTATTTCCTTTATTTCCACTTTGTAGTTCCTCTATCTCCTAACTTCCCCTCACTAGATTGAGTCAGGAGATGCAGTTCCAGTGTAAGTTTGGTTTTAGCTAAATATGCGATCTTGAACAATTTATTTGGCCAAGCTAGGTCTTAATTCCTCATCAGCATGATGATTATGTTGTTGCTGATAATCTCTAGTGTCTTTCTCAGCTTTAAATTTCGATATCACTCTTTACAAGTGGATCTTGAAAAATTTAGACACTAAAACAAATTAAATACTAAAACAAAATGCATTTTAATAATTTAATCTATAAAAGACCGAAGTTTAGAATGCACAGATTTCATAAAAGCTCCAGAATTCATTGCAATTTATTCCTTAAAATACTAAAAATTTTATCTGAAAGAATATTATAAACTATTAAGGTATAAATTATCTAGATAAAAACCACCATAACAAGAATGCTTTGTATACAAATAATAACCAATTAACAATAAAACCAATAAAACTTTCCCTATATAATGCTTTGTAATTTGGTGTCATTGCTGAAAACAGATCTACCATTCACACATTGCTCTTCTCTGTCCCTCTGTATGCCACCCCCACCACCACACACACATTGCCTTCTCTTTCACCCTTCTTCTCCTCCCCTTCTCCCTCTCTCAGTACTTGCTGCCCCCCACACTCACCAACCAAAATCTCAGAAATAGCTCAGAGGTTTACTGTGGAAGATTAAATAAAGGAGAAATTGAAGATGGGCTTCTAAAGTGAGAAATGATGAGAACTGTAAGAATCGTAAGAACCCTAGGAATGTGTGATGTGACTGGGAAAACAAGAAAACAGATCTGAAAGACAATTCAGAGGTGCTGTTAGGATTAGTGACTGAATTGATATGTAATTATCTTTGTGTGTTTGTTTCTTTTACTTTTTTCACCGCCATCATCCCTACTATAATCAAGGCTTCATAGATGTGGGATTTTGGTTTTCTTGTTCACTATTGCATCTCTACTGCCTACGTCAGTTTCTTGCACATAGTAGATATTTTATTAAATATTTTACAAATAACTGTTCACTGTGTGGGAAGACTAGTGGAGGAGAATAAATTGTCAGAAATGTAATTTTTAACATGATCCCAAATTACCATCCATATATCCATCCATCAGTAAACACTAACCAATAATCATTTTCACCAGGGAGATCTTGCTTAAATATTTATTCAAATAAAACTATTTTAGTTAATGACAAATCTCTAATAATGTGACAAGGCTGCAGAAATGGTTACATTAGGTTATATTTCTAAAAATTCCTATTCAGTTCAAAGAAGATAGTGATTCTATTGTGCTGGATTATTTATTAACCAGTGTAGCCCCATACTCTGAGAGTGGGACCAGCAAATTAGGGTGTATTCCAAAGATGACAACCAAAACAGAGACCCTGTGGTCTGAGGAGTGGTTCAATTGCTTCCAAAGGGATAGATACAGGCAAAAATATTGTACAGAGAATCTGTAGCAGGATTCAAGAGACTGAATTCGAGACCCAGGTCTAAGTAATTCTGTGGCAAGTCAGTTATCTTTTGGCATTACTTACCTCTTCTATTAAAAAAAAAAAGATTAAAATTTTAGCTATTCTGTAATCTTTCTTCCAGGTCAATTACTGTATTCAAGAATTTAAAAATTCAATATTATGTGTGAACTTGAGAATTTGTCCTCAAATAATGAAGAGCTATTTACATATAAAATGATACAGGTTTAGTTTTGTTTTAGGCAGTAGAATTAGTCCCAACAAGTAGGATTTGCAGAGGGCAATTTCAGTTCATTCTATGGGGTAATTTTTGAGCCATTTCATTAGTGCAGTAAGAAAAAGGCTTATCATGCAAAGTAGTGATATTTTCATCACTGCCAAGGATATCATGTAGGGAAATTATTCATCGTGTTAGAGAGTCGACTTAGTAATACCTTTCAGCTCTAGGATTTACTAGTTCTGCTGTTTAAGGTAGTCCCAAAGCATATCCTCAAGGCCAGTATCCCAGCAAGCTTCTATGTCAGTCTTTTAAATTGAATAAATGATTTTCTTTTATCATGAAATAAGGAGGGTGGGAAGAAGCATGGAGCATCGAAACTTCTTCTCTTTGATTCGCTCTATCACGTTCAGCAGGTTCAAGGTCAGCTGCCGCCATTAATGATTCCCGTATTCCCTCCTGATCAACGGACACTGGCTGCAGCTGCCCAGCAAGGATTCCTCCTCCCTCCAGGCTTCAGCTATAAGGCTGGATGTAGTAAGTACTGTTGATTTTTCATCTGGGAGTGGGTGGAGGGCAAAGCTTTACATCAGGCAATTTAATATTACTGCCACACCAAGAAATGAGATCACCTATATAGCATTTTTATTTTAAAGAGGAAACACACAGAATGTGTGGAGAAGTGTGTTAGTGTTTAAAAGGGCTTAGATTAAGTCTGTGCTTCTGAAGCCAATATTCTGTATAACTCAATTTTGTAACTTCTATTTACAGTGTATTGTTAATGTATGAATGTAATTTGTGGATTCATTTAATTTTTTGCACAGATGACATAGGAATATGCTTTTTACCAATTTTTAACAGTGAGATAAACCCAAATTTCCTAATGTGAATGAGTTGGCCTTCTGTTATTTGCCTCCTCCAAATATTTACAGCCTAAATTCTCACCAGTCTTTTGAGTTCTTAGACCGAACCATTCTTTTTCTTGACTCTGGACTCACTTCATCAGTATTCACTCTCCTTCATATTGTGAAGCGCTTCTAGCTCAGATTAGGGAGCACTTGCCTGACTTGATCTAAGTTAGGTCCCTCTCTCCTGCTTCCTTTGGATTCTGTATATTTTCTTTTTCACTTTACTTGTAAACTTTCTGAAGGCAGTTGCTGATTCTGTCTTACTCATTGTTATATCTCAACTTTTAGTACAACATTCAACATTTTTTAATGAATTAATGAATGAATACATAAGCAATATAGAGGACTTTTTTGAGCTAAGTGATATACTAGAATAACTGTTTATATTGCTTATTAACTTTAGATATCTGTGATGTCATGCCTTTTTCTCTTTCTTACCCAAATATAAATTGCACATTGTTAGTCTTAGGAAAAAATACATCATTTG
The DNA here is from genome assembly GCF_002776525.5 of Piliocolobus tephrosceles. NCBI lineage: Eukaryota > Metazoa > Chordata > Mammalia > Primates > Cercopithecidae > Piliocolobus > Piliocolobus tephrosceles. The sequence goes on along the minus strand of NC_045443.1, from coordinate 23,941,667 downwards.
AAAAAGTTATAGTCAAAATGCCAACTGTATTCGGTAAGATAAAAATAAGAACACATTCTAAAGAGGGGCTAGATTGCTAAGCTAGATATCTTCTAGAACATCTTTACCATGGTCAGAAGGAAAATAGTAAAAGCAAGTTGATTGAAATATTTTCATTGATAGAAGTGAACACCACTGAAAAAATTAGTGAAACATTATTTTAGATAATTACATAGAATATTGTTTTTAAATTCCAGTGCATTTTGGCATATATATATATATATATATGTATATATATATATAGTCTCATTAACATCTTGTTATGCTTTAGTATTTAATTAATTTGAGAAACTCTAACATTACTAGAAATCAGTTCTACATTTTCTATTAGGTGATGTTTTAAATTCTCACATTGGGGATTTCAAGATTTATTTCTCGTCTTTAAATCTTTATATCATATAGAAGAAATGGGTTGTAATTTCTTAAATTATGCAAAGCCATTTGAGATTAGAAGATTGCAACTCTGTAGTTGAGATAAAAGTGGTCTGCATTCAAGACTATAAAAATTCACATATGTGTGATGCTTTGCTCTTTGAGATTTTCATACTGCTTTTGGACATCTTTCTCTTTACTTCGGTTTCCTGTGTTTTAAAACGGAATTCTCACTCTGGACCCTTAATTTATTCATCTAGTATTACTTTTCATATAATCCTACCTTTATAGGTTATCAGTTCATCCAGACACACCAACATTTTTTTTGTAATTAAATACTGTGTTCATTCTAAATATTTTAAATTCTAAGAATAATTTAAATTCTATTAATAGAATTTTCATTTTTATTGCTACACTAAGTTCTGATTTTTTTAGTTCTCATTTTTAAATCATGAAAGATTTTTTGTTTTGTTTCTGTTTTCTTAAGGAATTACTGTTCGCATTAAACATATGCCATACATGTGTTTTTAGTAAAAAAAAAAAAAAAAAAGAAAAGAAAGACGACACTTTCTAAAATCATTAGTTGCCTTTACACCTGTAATATATACATATAGATTAGTTATATTTTCAATAAAACAAAAAAGTGTTTTAAAGCAACTGCAAAAGTAAGTCCTATTAGCAAATATTGTGCTGAAGAGAAAACCACATTTAGTATGAACAATAGCAAAACTATAGGCCTGGAAAAGGTCAAGAACACCTCCACGTCACTCCCATTTGACAGAGTTCCATACTCAATTTGTTGAGTGTTAATGTAATGTGGCATGGAGAATTTTTTCCATTTCCAAAATAGTTAGTATATTAACCATTTGATATTCATACTTTTAATGCTTACAGTTATAAATGATACCACTTCTTTTGTAACCTTGGAAATAAAATAGGAAAAAGCCTTTACAGCTGCTGGCAAGCGTGAAACTGGGATCACACCAAACTCTAGAACTAAGCAGAAGCCAGTAGCAAAAGGAAGTGCCACCCTTGTTGACCCCTGGCATTTTGAGTCAGTTTGAACGAAGAACTGGTTGGAAGTGAAAAGTAGTGCAGACGACATCCTCCCTAGTCACATTTCAGGAAAGGAATAGAAGTAGGAGAAGAAATTGTGCTGTTTCTGCTCTTCAGTGGGACTTCCTGATTTATTTCCCTTATAGTTGTCAACCATTTATGACTTTTCCAGTCGCCAATTATTTCCATTTATTACATAGTCTTCAATAAAAGAGACTGACCAGCCCATCTTGCTTTCAATTTCAAGCAAATATGAAAGATACACTGTTTGTTGCTATCAAAAATCCAGATACTTTTCATCAATCCATTTATCGAACATACATCATACATCAGTATGTTTCTGTTTAGACTAGATGTCTTCATAAAATACATAAAATAAGTTTTAAATCTCTGGAACTAAACTAGAAACTTTAAATGTACTAGACAGGAAAAAAAAAAAGTACACACACAGTTTAAGGAACCTAATCATTGTAAACTGAGTTAGCATCTCCTGTTTCTGAAACAAAAGCTTTTAGTTGGACATGAAGATATTTTTTTCTTTAAGAAATACATAATAGCTGAAATATGGTGTGGATTGGAAACCCACAAAATGTGGTTCCTGAGCCTTTCTTGAGTGCTAGAATGTATATCATTTAAGCAATATAAGAGTAAATGAGTAGCAGCACAGCCAGGCACATCAGAGAAAATAGACTAGACAGACAGAAAACAAGCTCTAAAGAATATAGCTGTCCATTCTTTTCCGTGAGTATGTGGATCAGTTCACAGATGTTGATGTAGTATTAGCAGCATCTCAGATTCTGTTTGGGCATTTGGTATTAATGAAATTAAGCATGAAACTACTTCATGGATCCATATCTAGCTATTGCTTTCCTTACTTATTAAAATCCTAAAAATACTTGAAAACTTCTGAGGGCATAAAAATGATGTGTATTCTTGAATCAAATCCTATCTCTCTCACTCTCTCTCACTATATATTTATATATATATACATTTATATATATCATACATTTTATATATACATATATGTATATATAAAATATGTATATATGTATATATAAAATGTCTGTGTATAAAATAGAGAACTTGAAAATATTTACATGAAAACACTGGTTTAATCAGTCAGCTTCATTCAGAGGCCACTTCATTCAGGGAAAGAAAAAAATTATTTGAATAATCTGTATTTTGAACTTCTCAGTTCTATTAAAACTGTCAACTTAGTTATACATAAACACACCCCAGACCGTGTAAGAGATAATTTAAAATCTCAAATATAAATTATATTTGTGCATACTTGCTCATTTTAATCAGAAAATAATTATTACAGCCATAGTTTGAACAACTACATAACTAAAGTTTCAATTCTAAATTAGTGAAATAACTGGGTGTACAAATGAATTGGCTCAAGTACACACAAGTACACAGTGGATGGTTGAAGAGTCCAAGAACACAGTCCATTTGCCCCTGCTGGAAAGTCTGAACTATTTATCAAGGACTTCAACATGTGAGCTGTGAAGCTTGTGTCAGACACATATTTTTGAAATAAAATATAAATACCTTTGGTGCCTGTAGAACAGTTTTATGTTCTTGGAAAGATACTGCTTTTGCTCATCCTAGAGCAAATTCTACTTTACAGAAAAAATCAACTTTAAAGGAAAATAATTTTTGAATGTTTGTGTTGGTGTCAGCCTAACATTTTATACTTGGGAGACACTTTTGAGATAAGGTGGTTGATGGATATAAGGTTAGTCAAAAGCACTTTCTCCCACTCTCACTCCAGGCCTCTTTCTGCAGCACATGGCTTCTTTGAACCCCGTATTCAGGATCACTTCTATTTCTTCAGGGTACATATTTTAGAGGTAGAAATTAGAGGTATCGATGATTATCTTATTACTAGAGACTGCAGTCCTATAATTGTAACCGTTAGATGCTTTAGAAATTTTAACTGGAAGATATTTTATGTGGAAATTTTTAAAATCTGCATGAATGGCAAAATCCAATAAAATAACCCATTTTCTATACAGTATAAAACCAACAATTATGAAAGAGCTGGCTTGATAGTAAAAGAGTGGCTCAAAGTATCAAACTGAATATGAAATGTAGCTACAGATAGAGAATATTTACCAAGAACATTTGGACATGTGCCTAGTGCCATGGTTCTCAAACTGTGTGTGAAGGTTCCCAGGGTGCTATAGCTAATTCATAGGGAAACAGGATATTTTAAAATTTTAGAGAAAATACAGAGGCATCTATTGGACACTGTGTGAACTCTCATAGGTAAGTTGTTTGGACTTTACTAAATAAAATTGAGTGGTTGGATATTTCCTTTGTTTTTAAGAGTCCCATGAAACAATTATTGAACCATCAATGGTGCCTTAATTGTAGAAACTTTGGAAACTTTTGTCCTAGAGTATATTTGTTTTAAAAATTACTGTGTGTGTGTGTGTTTTTTTTTTTTTTTTTTTTTTTTTTTTTTTTTTTTTTTGAGACGGAGTCTTGCTCTGTCGCCCTGGCTGGAGTGCTGTGGCCGAATCTCAGCTCACTGCAAGCTCCGCCTCCCGGGTTTACGCCATTCTCCTGCCTCAGCCTCCGGAGTAGCTGGGACTACAGGCGCCCGCCACCTCGCCCGGCTAGTTTTTTGTATTTTTAGTAGAGACGGGGTTTCACCGTGTTAGCCAGGATGGTCTTGATCTCCTGACCTCGTGATCCGCCCGTCTCGGCCTCCCAAAGTGCTGGGATTACAGGCTTGAGCCACCGCCCCCGGCCGATTTTTTTTAATCTGGAAGTTATTGTCGTTCACCTGTTATACTGCCAACCACAGAACAGAATATTATAATAAAAGTTATTTTCCACTTAACAATGCTATGTACAGTATTATGAAGATACTCAATGACTTGTCTATAGCAATTGATTCCTTTGTCAATATGATTTCAAGCATTCAATATTTGGTTTATTTGTTTTGATTTAATTAATGCAATCTCAAATAGGCCACTACAAATAGAGAGGTACTTTGAAGGAAAGAGCCTGGACTTGGGATGAGATTTTGCCTTATTCTGATGCTTTGATGAGCTTCAGTTATTACATCTACACAATAATGTAATAAGATCCATTTTACTGAATTGTTGCAATGATCAAATGTAATTATCTAAGAATTGGTGCCTAACATTGTGCCTGTCTTGTTATGTTATTTATAAGTGATAAAGACTGAGATAATATAGTACGAGCAAAATACTGATGCTGTTTTGAAAAGAAAAAGGATTTTAAAATCACACCTGGCATTTGATGACATTTCATCACTCACTGTCTTTGAGTTAGGATCAAACTCACTCTGACATACATGAATGAGGCTTCCTCTGACTGAGGAAAAGAACTGTTTACAGAAAAGTAGCAGAGTGCTGATGAAAACATTTGTTTGGTTTAATATAACCTTAGCCTTACCTGTTTTTATTATAATCACCAAGCTTTAAACTTTTTCTTTATTTTTTTATTTTTGGAGACAGTCTCACTCTGTCACACAGGCTGGAGTGCAGTGGTGTGATCTCGGCTCACTGTAACCTCCACCTACCAGGTTCAAGAGATTCTCCTGCCTCAGCCTCCTGAGTAGTTGGGATTACAGGTGCGCACCACCACACCCAGCTAATTTTTTTATTTTTAGTAGGGATGGCATTTCGCCATGTGGCCTAGGCTGGTCTCGAACTCCTGACCTCATGTGATCCACCCACCTTCCAAAGTGCTGGGATTACAGGCATGAGTCACTGCACCTGGCCAGTTTTAAACTTTTTTTGTTGTTGTTTTTTACTTGTCCTTTTATTGGAGCTCATGAGTTTTAGAAAATGTATTTAGTCACTGTTTTGGCTGTATAAAACTAGAAATATATTCACATACTCATTCTGCATTTTAAAACATTGATTAATTTTTCAGAAATGTGTTAAATAGCCTTATAAAGTTACTGATTGAAATATTTAATTGCCTTATGAGATTAACTTAAATAAATAGAAGTCGATGAGCCAAGCTTAATAAACTTAAAATATGCTGTATTTACTCCTCATCAGTTTTCTGAACAGTATTTCCGTTTCCAATAAAAAGGGAAACTCTCAGTTAATTAGTTCCTCATACACCACAATAAAATTAATGTTTAGGAGTTAAATACCATAAACTTCCTCAGGCATATTTGCTGATGTGTTTCCTGTTTTTAGTTAATGTCACATGTTTCATTGTTTTATGGGAGTGTCATATGGGTTCCATTATATCTCTTATGCAAAGAGTTCATGTGTCTGGCATTTTAGGAGACTGCATGCTAATTTCTGATTTAACTGTGTCAGCTATGTCAGCTGACATACAGGTTATTAATGATGAGTGCTGAAATAATCACCAAAGCACACGCTAAAAACCATCAACATGGTACGCTTTTATCAAACTGCCAACATAGGAAATGTGTTTTCAAGATCATATACTGTATGTTCTTTGTAAATAAGCAGAGAGAAGAGGATATAATCGTGTCTTTAGGCTTCTGTTTTTTGTTTGTTTTTATTTTTTATTTCTTTGAGACGGAGTCTCGCTCTGTTGCCCAGGCTGGAGTTCTGTGGCATGATCTTGGCTCACTGCAAGCTCCGCCTCCTGAGTTCAAGCGATTCTCCTGCCCCAGCCTCCTGAGTAGCTGGGATTACAGGCATCTGCCACCACGCCTTGCTAATTTTTTTTTGTAATTTTAGTAGACACGGGGTTTCACCATGTTGGCCAGGCTGGTTTCAAACACCTGACCTCAAGTGATCCACCCACCTTGACCTCCCAAAATGTTAGGATTTCAGGCATGAGCCACTCTGCCCAGCTGGCTTCTGTGTTTTGTGTGTTAGAATTATTGTGACCAGCTCTTCCCCTCTCCTCTGCCTTCCCAGAAGTTTGTAAACCAATGACTTTGGGAGATCCGGATTTAGTTGTAAAGCTTTGTAAATATTTATATTTGTAAAGAATTGAATTATTTTGACCAATCATTTAAATTCCCTTTTGAGGTAGTTATATTAGTGGCTTAAAAATATGAAATGGGCCGGGCGCGGTGGCTCACACCCGTAATCCTAGCACTTTGGGAGGCCGAGGCGGGCGGATCATGAGGTCAGGAGATCGAGACCATCCTGGCAAACACAGTGAAACCCCGTCTCTATTAAAAATACAAAAAATTAGCTGGGCGTGGTGGCGGGCGCCTGTAGTCCCAGCTACTCCGGAGGCTGAGGCAGAAGAATGGCACGAACTTGGGAGGCGGAGCTTGCAGTGAGCGAGATCATGCCACTGCACACCAGCCTGAGTGACAGAGCAAGACCCTGTCTCACCAAAAAAAAAAAAATATATATATATATATATATGAAATGATTGAACAATAAAGAGAACTGGGTTCAAAAATGTATGCAACATTTCATAATTATATGATGACAGTCATCATCCACTTCTCATGAGAAAAGTGTTTCTAGGTCATTAAAATGTATCTTTTGATTAAAAATGGAGTTGATATTATTGTCTTAAGATTATATTACTGAAAAAGGGAGATGTCTTTGTTGTGGCAATCACAGTATTATAACTTGATATAAAAATAATAGCTTATACTGTACTGTATTATTTATTAAATATTGTCACTTAATGATTTTAATCATCATAACTCTGTGAGATGATAACTGATCTATATTAGTAACCAGCATTTCATCCAACTTCCACCCCAACACATGCACACTGCCACCACCAAAATACATACACACAAGCAAACAAAAAAGCAAAGACTCTTTCTTTGATACATATCTCAGATTTTATTAGGCCATAACTAGCTTTTCTTTTAATCCACGTCATTTGCTTTTTAACAATTAAGAACATAAGAATGTCATTCATTTTAAACCGAACGCCCATTCAGCTTAGTATTCTCTTTTTGACATGAGTCTCCTCCTTGACGATATATAAACATAAAATGGAAAGAGTGGTTAATGGCACTCCATGCTGTCAGCCAAAAGACTTCAAAATATAGTATTACCATATGAATTTGTCATAGCTGAGCCTAACCCTTAGACTTCTAAGTTTTTATTTTCGTTGCCACAGCAAGAATGGAATTTCATCTCATTAACAGAGCTAGGTATACCTATAAATATGAATCCATTACATACATTTGTATAAAAATATTTAGATATAGATATGTAATATGTAGCAAAATAGCTATCTGTGTATTGTAATGTGCATAATATGATACATACACTATGTACATTTATGATATGTACTGTATATCTTAAAATATACGTGAGGATATATGCTATATAGACTACAAACTACTTACATGTATGAAAAACACATTATGGATATCTTCTTCCTCCATACTTTCAGACATAAATTATTCTATATTTCCTTATGATGGATACATCATATTTTATTTGGTTTCCCCCACTAATGGACATTTAAGTATTTCTACAGCATTTATAGTTTCAAACCATGCTACAATGAATATTTTTGTATGCACATATTGCCCCAAATGAATTTTTCATGTAACCAGTTCCATTTCTAGTATGTGATATTTTACTTCAGTTTCTTTCTGAACATTTTGCACCTGAGAGTTTGCCTCTAAATTCTAATGCTCTCTGAGTTTGTTAATGGAGAATTTAAAACTTTCAAAATGGAGTAGCCCGAGTTGTCTATGAATTAGCATTCATAAGACTTGTAATCAGAAACTAATTGTCTGGCTTGAATAAATTCTATCAGGAAAAAAAAAAAAAAATGAAACAAGGGGTTAGAAGACCTTAGTAGTCACAGTCCCATTTCATATTATTCTGTGCCCTTGGGCAAGTCATCTTCCTCTCCATGTTTTATCTTTTTCATCTTTCAGGCAGCCACAGTAATGTCTGCTCTACATACTTCATAAGGAGATTGTAAAATTTAAATAGGATGAGTATATGCATTTCTAAAGAAGTCAAATTATTGTATAAATGTAAAATATCATTATTATTCATTAAATATATACTTCTGTTTTGAAACTATTTAATATGTCATAATGAAAAGGACGTCAGGAGTTCTTCTATTCTAGGTCACTATGCCTCTGACCATTCAAGACATTTATATTATGTATTTTTTTCATTTTCATTCATGTTAATGACAACGTTTATTAACTTCTGGAAGTTTAACATTTATTATTTTAGTAGGAATCTCTAGGCCAGCAATCATTCCAAATGTGTATCTCATAGGCTTACCATTATAGTGATTTAGGAAGCTTCCTGTTCTCACCTGTGAACTTCAGACCCTAGATACACTAAGGAGATATATGATGTCTGCCAAAAGCCCTGATAAGAGAGAAAGGTGCAATGGCTATAAAGGGAGTCAACAAATTAAATCGTTGCTAAGCCTTAATATTAAAAGTGGGAAATAAAAGAGAAATTGCATTTGATTTGGTCTTAAGTGGCTCATGCGAATGCCCCTCTTCCAAATTCCTATTTTCTGATACTTGAGACATTTTGGATGAATTTTCTCCGGACCATTCGTTTCTTCATAAGACACAGAAGCAAAATGTAGACATAGTATTCTAAGATAGAGCTGGATATAGAAGCAGTTCCATAACTAATGATTCTTGTTAAGCAGCTTAAAATGAGTTATTGTGCAATACCTTAAATGATGCCTTAGCAGTCAGGCAGAAATACAGAAGGAAAAGGAGACATTTTTGATTCATTGTCACCTTTTCAGGGATACTCAGGTTTCTTAGATAATTAATCCAAGAAGTTTTATTGATCATCACATTCTTCAATTTATGGGCAAAAAGATGAAGAACAATGCTGTATTTTTTATACGCAGAAAGGTCTTCCCATTCTGAGAGGTGTTTCTTAAAGAGTTCATAAATTAATCTCTTTCTAAACTAGCCAAGTAGGTAACTGTTAAATTAAGTAGGATAAAGTTTTCATTTGCTATGCTACATTAAGAAGTCATAAAAATATATTTTATTTTTAAAAATCTCTTACTGAAAATAGTTAGCTGTGACAAAGTAGTTAAGAATTAACAATTACCTTATAATATCTTATTTCAAAATATCTATATAGTCAAACAAGAGCTAATTTATTTTACTCTCTCAAATAAATTGTATATGAAATATTCCTATTCATTACTTACCATTCTATGAAACGTAATTCAAAATATTAGCATTTCTTATAAAAGTTTCAAATGTTAAAGTCATATTATACTGTTCTAGCAAATCTCAAAAGGCTGTACAGATTTTCTGCATTTAGAAACTCCTTCACCTTTACTTGTGTATAGCATATCACTTGTTCTTGGTTGCTCAAGATGCTGTAGGAGAATTGTAATAAACATAACTACTTACAATGAGGGAAAAAGCATAGCTGAGCTTATTGCCATAAGGAAACAAATTTCATCTTGGTTGGATTTAAGAAAGTATAAAATGATATGAAACAATCACAATAAAGAATGATTTTGTTTTCATTATATGTTTATATGTAACATCTTATTTTCTAGTGGATACAATGACCAAGCACCAGTGCTTTAATGAAATCATAATAAAAGATTCTTGTTGATGAACAGAAATCATTTTAGGAGTTTGGAAGTGCATATTTACTTTTCATACCCAAGAGGATAAGAATTGTTTATAAAATCAAAATTTACAAGAGATAAATTATGGAATATTATAAAAGAATTATTGCTATATGGAAATATGTTAAAAGAGATTATTTTACTCTTTAACTACCTTATCTGGGTCCTGATTTCCTCCTGCCCCTAAATTCTATGCCTCTCTGTCACCTTTCATTATCTATTCTTCCTTTTAACATTTACAAGTCAACATATATTTGTTTGAATTAAACCGTGCACAAAAAACTAATTTGTGACTTATTTGTATAATTATTATCTTATAATCAGTTTTTTCTACTAAACCTTAAGCTTTTGATATACCAACAGTTGTCTCTTGTATTTGAAATTTGTTAATTTCTTAAATGAATTCTTCCTTCGTTTATTCAGTCAATAAACATTTTAATAGGCCTCAGTGTGTCAGGCATTTTGCTAAGGACTGGGGATTTAAAGATGAGTAAGACGTAGTTCCTCCCTTTAGGTGCTCTTAGTCTCATTGGGGAGAATGGGATTGCTGTGGTCTGAATGTTTATTTTCACCCTAAATTCATATGCTGAAATCCTCACCTTCAAGTTAATAGGAGGTGATTAGGTCATGAGGGCAAAGTTCTTGTAAGAGTGGCCCCAGAGAGCTGCCTTGCTCCTTCTACAATGTGAGGACACAGAAAGAAGGCACCATTTATTCATCAAAAAAAAACGGGCCTTCATCAGGCACAGAATTTGCTGGTGCCCTTATTTTGGGCTTCCCAGCCTCCAGAACTGTGAGAAACAAATGTTTGTTCTTTATAAGCTACCCAGTTTATGGTATTTTGTTGTGTCAGCCCCAACAGACAAAATAAGGATATAAGCACTGGTAATATACAGATATGCATCACATTTTAAGAGAAGTCTTTGAAAAAGGAATTACTTTAAATCCAAGAGTGTTGAAGTATCAGGAAAGGATTCTTAGTGTGAGGGGTCTCAAGTCAACCTAAAGGATAAAGGCAGCTATACAATAGAAGAAGTGAATGGGCTGAAGGGATACAGACAGACTATTCCAAGCAGAAAAAAAAGCCTAAAGACCAGAAAGCAAGAGATAAAACTGGGTGGATGTGGTCCTATAAACAATTAAGTGTTAAGAATAATGTATATGGTAGGAAGTGACAAGTGAGTAGTACTTTGAGGACATGAGACCAATTCAGGGAAATATGTGTAGACAAATGCTATAGGAGCCAGAAAACCACTAAAGGGCTGAAGCCTAGGATGGAGATCATACTGGCATCCATCCATCCATCTATCTGTACATTCATCCATCCATCCGTCTATGTTCATTCATCCATCCATATATCCATATCAAGGCATGCTTCTCTTGTCCACGGTTATATTTGCAGCCCCTAACACATAGTATATCATTAATAAATACTTGCAATACTTTAAATACAAGGAATGAATACTACAGATTGCCTGATTGAATGCTACTGGAAACTAGATAGAGAATGAATTTCATTAGCAGAGGACTAGAGCCTGGGAGACTGATTGAGAAGCTCTTATAATAGAAAGAAATGTAGACCTAGGAGTTTAAAGGAAAAGATCTTCATGATTTATTGGCCATGGAGGGTAAAAGGGATGGAGAAATCAAGGTTACTTTCATATTTATAGTCTGGGTGACTGAGTGTCACCAAGTGATATAAGAACACCAGGAGTAGAAGCAGCTTTTGGAAGAAATGATAAATTACATTTTGTACATGCGAAGATGGAGCTTATTGTGGGACAGCTAGGGAGAATTGCTCAAAAGAAACAGTAGAAGAGGTCTAGGCTACAGTCACTGATTTGGAATATATTAGTTTGTGTATGGTTGCTGAACCGTGAGATTGGATAAGAACATTCAGATAAAGTGAATAGAAGGAGAAAAACCAAACGCCAAGGATTAGACCCCAAGGAGTACCAATATTTTAGGAAGGGATGGATGAAGGAAGGTGGAACAGCCTATTGCAGAAACAGATCATAAAGTCGGCATGAATAAGGTATAAGGAGAACCAGGACAGCTGTTTTAAGAAAAGCCAAGAGATGTATAGATATAATTAGAAAAGAAGAGAATCATTAACAGAGTCAGCTATTGCAGATATTTGTTGATTAAAATTTGGCAATTTAGAGGTCATTAGTAGATTTATAAAGCATTTCCCCAAAAAATATATTGATTGAGGACTAAAGTGTAGGAAAAGGATTTAAGATTATCACTAGTTTTTAACAATTTAGATGAGAGAAAATAGATGGTGGTTTTAGAAGAGGTTTTATATTCTAGAGAGTTCATTGTTTTTTAGGATAGGAGGTAATTGTGCATATATTTAAAGACACAATTATGTACAAATTTCTTACTTTGATATT
>NC_045443.1:23815016-23929244 GCF_002776525.5 Piliocolobus tephrosceles | reverse complement strand
CTTTTCTACTTCGTATTTTATATTCAAGGCCTAACTCAATCTCAGCCTCAGTATACTTTTTAGCTTTTTGAAATATTTTGGTTTTGAGCTAGAATTTCCATGCTTGGTCTTGAAATAAGAAGCAAATTAATTTTGGAAAGGCTTAGGGAAAAATTGTTCAAATGGTTAAAACCTAGGGAAGAGTAGAAGAAATTACTTTTAACTACTTGAAAGTCAGTTTGAATAACTTACACATGGTTGAACTTTAAAAGTCAAAGTTTTCCATTATATGATTTTTTTTACCAAGTATGAACCTTGTGAGGTATTTACAAAATAAACCTGTTGTAATTTTTTTTAGTACAGTTAATTGAGGAATGGTACAAATAGATGACAATATTTACTTCAATAAAAACTTTTTTGTACAGCATCTTCTGTATTTTTCCTTTGCCATTAAAAATTACCCCGACCTTGTTTGTGAAGCTTTGCAGATTCTGTGTCCACTATGGAACACTGACACATCCACGTAATATATTTTGAATTTTTCAAATTGAGAGTTAAATGACTGTATTGAAATTTTTCACAGGCATTTTATTTGTATTTACTTTGTTATAACTTGGAGCATACTTCAACCAAAGTAATCTTGGCTTGAAAAAATGATAACAAAGTAGAGACATGCTTTAAGTTAATCGTGCTTATGTGCTGGGTGAACATCGTTGAAATAGCATAGTGCTATTAGACAAAATCCTTTTGAAATTAGTCAACATATTGGTTATATTTGTATATTTGAAACTATATATGATTAAAGATATGTAATAACTGTAGTAGTCTTTTAAATTCCTGCTGCCAGTCTTTTGTTTTCCCCAGTTCACTTAAACACCAAATATATTGACATAAGGCCGTATATGGAAAACATAAAACATAAATTTGTTATGGCTGCTATAACAAAATACCACAGACTGAGTGGCTTGAACAACAGAAACTTATTTTTTCACAGCTCTGTATGCTGTGTAGCTGAGATCAGAGCGTCAGCAGGGTTGTTTCTTCTGATACCTCTCTTTGCAGCCTGTAGATGAGCACCTTCTCTCTACATCCACACCTGGTCATACCAGACTCTATTTTTTGTGTGTCCTAATTTGTTCTGCTTATAAGAACACCAGACATATTTGGTTAAGTCCCATGCATATGACTTAATTTTATCTTAAATTACCTCTTTAAAGGGTCTATTTTTAAATATAGTCACATTCTGGAGTACGAGTAGTAACAACTTGAACATATCAACTTGTAGGCAGACATAATTCAACCCACAACACATATAAAAATTAGTTAGCTTATATAAACTTTCACATACAGGAATACCTCATTTTATTGTGCTTCACTTTAGTGTGTTTCATGCAGATTGCATTTTTTACAAATTGAAGGTTTATAGCAATTCTGCATAGAGCAAGTCTATCAGCACCATTTTTCCAACAGCATGTGCTCGCTTCGTGTCTCTTTGTCATATTTTGATAATTTTTTGCAATATTTCAAACTCGGTTATTGTTATATGTTATGGTGATCTGTGATCAGTGATCTTTGATCTTACAGTTTTAATTGTTTTGGGATGCCATAAACTGCACCCACATAAGATGGGAAACGTAAAAAATGTTTGCGTTCTGACTGCTTCACCAACTGGTTATTCTCCTCTCTTCCTTCCTCTCCATGGGCCTCCCTATTTCCTGAAACACAACCATATTGAAATTAGGCCAATTAATAACCCAACAATGGCCTCTGAGTGTTCAAGTGAAGAGTCCCACATCCGTCACTTTAAATAAGAAGCTAGAAATGATTGAGCTTGGTGAAGAGGGTGTGTCATAAATTGGAGTAGGCTGAAAGCTAGGCGTCTTGCACCAGACAGACAAGTTGCAAATGCAAAGGAAAAGTTCTTGAAGGAAATTAAAAGTGCTATGCCAGTGAACACACAAATAATAAGAAAGTGAAACAGCCTTATTGTTGAGTTGCAGAAAGTTCGAGTAATTGAGATAGAAGATCAGACCAGCCACAACATTCCCTTAAGCCAAAGCCTAATCCAGAGCAAGGACCCGTAACTCTCTTCAATTCTATGACTATGAAGGCTGAGAGAGATGAGAAAGCTGCAGAAGAAAAGTTTGATGTTGGGGAGGTTGGTTCAGGAAGCCATCTACGTAACATAAAAATGCAAGATAAGGCAGCAAGTACTGACGTAGTAGCAGCAGCAAGTTATCCAGAAGATTTGGCTAAGGTCATTGATGCAAAAGTGGCTACACTAACCAACAGATTTTCAATGTAGGTAAAACAGCCTTTCACTGGAAGAAGATGCCATCCAGGACTTTCATAGCTAGAGAGGACACATCAATGCCTGGCTTCAAAGGACAAGCTGACTCTTAGGAGCTACTGCAGCTGGTGAATTAAGTTGAAGCCAAAGCTCATTTGCCATTTTGAAAATCTTAATTTTGTTAAGAATTAAGCTACATCTACCTTTCCTGTGTTCTATAAATGGAACAGCAAAATCCTGAATGACAGCACATCTACTTACAGCGTGATTTACTGAATATTTTAAGCCCACTAGTGAGACCCACAGCTCAGGAAAAACATTTCTTTCAAAATATTACTGCTCATTGACAGTTGCACCCAGTCACCCAAGAACTCTGATGGTAGTGTACAAGGAGATGGATGTTGTTTCATGCCTGCTCATACAACATTTGTTCTATAGCCAACGAGTCAAGGAGTAATTTTGACTTTCAAGCCCTATTATTTCAGAAATACATTTCATAAGTCTGTCACTGCCATAGAGATTCCTCTGATGGATCTGGAAAAAAGTAATTCGTGAAAAACTTCTAGAAAAGATTTACAATTGTAAATGCTATTAAGAACATTAATGATTGATGGGAGGAGGTCAAAATACCAACATTAACAGGATTTTGAAAGAATTCGATTTTACCCCTCTTGGATGACTTTGAGGGGTTCAAGACATCAGTGGAGGAAATAATTGCAGATGTGGTGGAAATAATTGCAGATGTGCTGGAAATAGCAGTAGAACTAGAATTAGAAATGGGGCCTGAAGTGTGACTAAATTGCTGCAATCTCATGATAAAACTTGAATGGGTGAGGAGTTTCTTCTTATGAATGAGCAAAGAAAATGGTTTCTTGAAATGAATTCTATTCCTGGTGAAGATGACGTGAGCATTATTGAAATGACAACAAAGGATTGAGAACATTAAATAAACGTAGTTGATGAAGCAGTGGCAGGGTTTGATGGAACTTCAAAGCTGAAAGAAGTTCTGCTGTAGATAAGTGCTATCAGTTAGCATCACATGCTACAGAAAGATCTTTTGTGAAAGGAAGAGTCAGTCAGTGTTGCAAACTTCATTGTTGTCTTCTTTGAAGAAATTCCTACCAGGCACGGTGGCTCATGCCTATAATCCCAGCATTTTGAGAGGCCAAGGCAGGTGGATTTCTTGAGCCCAGGAGTTCAAGTCCAGCCTGGTCAATATTACAAAACCTTGTTTTTACAAAAAATTAGCTGGTCGGAGTGGTGTGGGCATGTGGTCCCAGCTACCCAAGAGACTGAGGTGAGAGGATTGCCTGAGCCCAAGACTTCAAGGCTGCAGTGAGTAATGTTTGTGTCACTGCACTCCACCCTGGGTGACAGAGCCAGACCCTGTCTCAAAAACAAAAGAAAGAGAAGAAAAGGAAGGGAATTCCCATTCCCACAGCCACCCTAACCTTCAACAGCCAGCATCCTGATCAGTCAGCAGCCATCAACATCAAGGCAAGGCCTTTAACGAGCAAAAAGATTACAACTCACTGAAGGCTCAGATGATAGCATTTTTTAGCAATAAACTATTTTTTTTATTAAGGTATGCATATTTTTTAGGCATAATGCTATTGCACACTTAATAGACTATAGTTTTGTCTGAACCTGACTTTTATATGCACTGTGAAACAAAACAAGTGTGCATAACTTGCTTTATTGTGGTAGTTGGAACCAAACTTACAAAATCTCCAAGGTATTCCTGTGTATACATACATTTACACACATGCAATATGGCATGAGTAAAACATAATAGCTATTTGCATATGTATACATATCCAAAAGAAAGATAATGTTAATTTCATTGATACACATTCATTAATTTAGGAAATAAATAAAAAGATTCTAACATAATGCATATTTTAAAATTTTATAGAATAATCTGTATTGCAAGTAATGAGCTTTAAATGTATATATAATTTGATATTAATAATTAGATGCCAGTAAAGCAAAAGTGTCCCAAACATCTGCAGGTGTTTTGCTAAATTTAGGAGTTAAGCAAATTTAGGAATACATCACAAACAAATTTGGGAATATGTCTTTGTCTCTAGGATGGAGAATCAGGTGATCCTTAATACTTCCTACTACTTAACCTCTTTAATAATGCTTCTTAAAGTTTCATTTCTTGTCCATTGCCTTTTCATATCCAGATCTCAAGATTGGAGTATTAAAAGTTTCCCAACTCCTTGTCTTCAATCTCTTTTCCCTCTACTTTATTCTATCACCTGTTATTTAAACTGTTTTTTCTCTACATTCCTTTAGCATGTCATACTCCTGCTTTGATGCGTTTCACCCTACCTGAAACGTCTCTCCTCCCCTCCACCTGCACATTTTCAAGGCCAAGCTCACTCTTATTTTCTTCTTTAACTATTCCCTTAAGATTGAAGCCAAGCCTAGATTAGTTCTCCCTTACCGCCTATAGTATCTACTGATGATGGTCAACATTATTCAAAAAAGCACTTAATTAGAAAAGACAGAAATGCAGTAAATACAGACCAAGTTTTGTTTTGTCTCACAGCAGCTAGCAGAATTCTGTTCATGAGAAATGTTAAAGTGCTTATGAATTGGTTAATTTACGACAGGGAAAATAAATCATATAAAATGAATTTTCACTGTGAAAAGTACCACAGCCTCTACAATTTTGCTTTTGTTAATTTTAAGATGATGTATCCTAAGTTAAGAATACAAATGAATTATGTAGTTTGAAGCATTTAAATTGTCAATTCTAATAGTCTTACTATGATAGTGTTTACAATTTTAACTAGTTTGCATGAATTTAGCTTTTAAATATCTAAATGTCCTGTTATAAAATTGGATAGTGTTTTGGAGATTAAATACTAAAAATATGAAATGATAAACAAAGCATCATCATGTAATATTGGTTGTCCCTTCTCTCTCCTGTATCATAAGTTTTTGCTCTATTTACTGAATCTTTCTCATTAGCATATGAGCATGGTATAATTTCTCCACATATGTACCTTCTTATAAAGTTTGCTTGATCACATAACTTTCACTAGCTACTGTAAAACACCTCAGTGTAATTGTCTGTTCTAGCACTTCTCAGACTCTAATATGCATACAAATAATCTAGGGCTCTTGTTAAAATTTAAATTCTGATTCAGATGTCACATGTTTCCTACTTCAATAAATTAGCTTAAAACTGTTGTGCCTTAAAACAACAAACATTTATTTGGACACAGCCATGCTGGGTACCTCTGGCTCAGGATCTTTCCCACTGTAGTCAAGATACTGGCCTTGATTGCAGTCATCTCTAGGCTTGGCCTGGGGAGAATCTGTTCCAAGCTCCCTTCATTAACTGTTGGTATGCCCCATTTCTTTGCTTGCTATTGGCCAAAAACATCTGTCCTTTGCTATGTGAGTCTTTCCATAGAGCAGCTTACAACCTAGCTGCTTGCTCCAACAGAGAGGGTAAGGGCGACCAAGACAGCCAAAATATTTTGTAACTTAATCTCAAAAGTAAAATATCATTACTTTAGCCATATTCTATGCATTAGAAGGCAATTACCAGATCCAGGCCACACTGAAAGGGAGAGGATTACATGGGACATAAATACCAGGGAGTGGGAGTCATTGGAGGTTCTATCTTAGGGGCTGCCTGCACAGTAGCTTTAGGGTGGGTTCTAAAAATGTGCATTTCCAAGAACCTCCTAGGTGATGCCAATGCTCCTCATCTAGAATCTTGCATTGAAAAGCAAGGGTCTGCACTTCCTGCCTCCAGTTCCTTTCTTTCGATCATCCTCTCTTGATCAAACTCTTTCTGATTAGGCTTTCTCAACCTCCACTCCACTGAAACCGCCACTGTTGCAGTTGCCAATGATGTCCACATTATTAAATCCAGCACGGAAAAAAATAATCACTGTCTGGAAGTCTTTCTTTACTTGGCTTCTGGAATACCAAATTTACATTTCTTCTCAGTCTCTTCTGCTAGTTACCTATCTCCCTGACTATAAATGTTAGTACCTCCCACAGTCCAATTTTTTGGACCTCTTTTTTATCTACAGTTAACTCCTAAGTGGTCTCATCAAGGCTTACAGCTTAAATTCCAGATACATGCTAACCACTCTCAAGTATGTATCTCCTGTAAGGGCTTTTCCCCTAAAATTTTAACATGTTTATCAAGTATCTAATAAATACCTCAACTTAGATATCTAATCATAATTTCAAACTTAAAATATCTAAAACAGAACTCTTTGTTCCTTCCCCCCAGCAACACCCTTTAGGCCCCACCTGGCAGTCTTGCTTCTAATCAGTGTTTACTAACCCAGTATGTACCACCACATGTCAATCAGTTGTTTTAGTGAAAAACCTGGAAGTCATCCTTGAATCTTCTCTTACTCTCATATGTAACAGTCATTAAGTTTTACCAGTTATACCATTTAAATATCACTTGAGTCCCTGCCTCACTCTCCATCCCCATGTCACCACCCTAGTCCGACCATTATTACCTTTTATACAGATTTCTGCATCCGTTTACTAGTTGATTACAGCTCTCAACCTCCAATTCAAGTGATTTGATTCCACCCATCTGTTTTCCACGTTCATGATTTCCTTTACCCTATAGGATAAAGTTTAGATCATTTAATATTTACAAAAATCACACATAATCTGGCATGTGACTCCCTCCCCAATCCCATTGATCTCAATCCCTACCTGCTCTCTGTACTTCAGCAATGCAGGGACTGGGTTATGACTAACACTTCCATTTGATTCTTCATGAAAATTGTCTCCCTGCCTGGAACATTCTTTCTTCCCTTCTTTGTCTAGCTAACCATAATTTAATTCAAGTTTCAGCTTAAACATGACCTTTTCCTGGAGGCTGTGTTTGACCTATTAGACTAGGTTTGGGACAATCACAGTGCAGTCCATAGCATTATCTACTTCATTGTCTTAACTGCCATTATATTTGATACTAATCATTTAATTATCTTTTTCTCCCATTAAAGTGTAAGCTTTTGGAAGGCCAGATCCGCAGAGGTAGATCCAGCTATTTTGAAGCCTAAAAAATAACCTGGCAGACTCTCTTTAGAATAAAAATGCAAAAATTTTATGTACTCAGGTACACACACAAACACACACACTTAGGTACAAAAGTGAATATTCATTTATAACAAGAAATCACAACAAATTACAAAAACTGATAAGTATAAAAATATATGACAAATATAAAAATATATAGTGAACATACTGCAAGAGGCCATTTTCAAAAGCCCAAAGTTTACGCTTCATTAAACTCCCAGTAAATTCACATCTGCATATTAATCTTTTCCAAAGCTTTATATCTAGTGCCAAGAGGAGTGCTTAATACATAGCAGTTACTCGATAAATGTTTTTGAATGGCTCTATTAACTGAGTTATTTTAAGTTATATTTTTCATGTATACAGTATTCAACACATTTTTTATAAATTAGATTTCTACAAAATGTTTTATGTATTACAGAATTGTTCTATTATTTTTAGTTATTTGCTATGGTCATGTGTCAGATAACAAATAATGTACATTACTTATATTTCTTAGCAAATCACTGGGCCCTATGCAACTATTGTACCTCTTTACTCATTAAGAAAACCCCTTGATTTGCATCAAAAATAAGCAGAATAATCTTCTGTATGTGCTTCTCTGTATGTTTGTGTGTGTGCCTATATTTTTACAGGTCATATAACAATAAAACTTCAGGATTAATTTTGAATTACTGTGTCTTTTTAATAGATAAAAAACTTCGGTGGGGAAGCGATCTATTTTCCATTTTCATTACAATATAGTTTTGTAAACATTTATCCCTGGATAACAAAGATGCCAACATTTCATATAACTTGAAAAACACATAAAATGTTTTCTTCATTGTTAATTTGTCCATACGATATTCTTTAAGAGATTATTTGAATCAAGACAGTAACATAGCATTTCGAAGATAAGCTACTTTGTTTAAATCTTTGGAGTTTAATTCATTAAAATAAAAGTAAGTTAAGTTCCTTTTATAATAATACTGTAAATTTGCTGAGGAGTTACTGTGCTCGTATTAAAATTGTGTGTGTGTGCACGCGCGTGTGTGTTATAAAGTGCAGCCCTCTGATCAATGCTCACTTTCCCTCCCATTTTCCTAAATACATCATGAAAAAAGGATGAGGTTTCCGCCTTAATTGCTTGTGCCTTTTATTCACATTCCTCTCTCAGCCAGAATTGTGAAAAGAGTGTTAGTAAAAGGCTGCACAATAGAGCTTTTCATTAGGCCTCAGCAAGGCACACAAAAGAAGGCTTTTGGAAAGAGTGAATGCATGAGTTTAATTTGCAGGTGGAGAGTAGATAAAAGGTGCTGACGCCTCTATTATTCTCTTACTTAGGTGACCCTTACCCTGTTCAGCTGATCCCAACTACCATGGCAGCTGCTGCCGCAGCAACACCAGGCTTAGGCCCACTCCAACTGCAGGTAAGTCAGGAAACAATACAGAGGAGACAAAGGTTAAGTAAATATCGAAAACAGCTATTATGGTGTTAAAGCAAAATAAAACTGACTCGTGATATTTGTCTCACACTTTCTGTTTTTGAATTTATTTGTACTGATCCTCAACCAAAAGTTGAAATGTTGATTCTCTTAATTTTTAGCCCTGTTTTCTGCACTAAACATAGCTTATTGTATTTCTTTTCTTGCCTGTATGATTAAGAAAGTGAGCTGTAGTTTTGCTTGATGACTGTGTGCCATAATTTTGTCACAGAATGGTCCTTATCAAGGTAAAAAGAACAAAACAACCTGCAAAAGGTATTCAGACACTTGAGGAGCAAGGTGACTTAACAAAAATGTATTTAAAATTGCTCAGGATGCCCAGTATCATTGAAATGGTCTGTAGGTCTCTTTGTTCTCCTGCTAATGCCAGCTCAGTTGGGCAAGCAAGGAAAAGTAGACCAAATAAGCTGGAGACTAAATAAGCACAACTGTGTCCCAGTCATTACAATTAGGACTTTTCTAGCCATGCGAAATACATATTCCTATAATCCGAGAATGTCAACGATAATTTTACCAGATGTCCAAGTGATTTGAGAAGCTTTGTCTGTGAGGTTGAAAAGAAAATCAATATAATTATAGTAACAGGTAGCTTTGATTAACTGTTGACATTTTTGAATCAGCATCCCACAAAACATTCCTTAGTTTCTATCGCTATGGACCTTGTGGTTATGCAAGTAATGGGAATAGAAAATCATCTAATAATAGGACTCCTCTTGTGAGAAGTTTTATATGTTCGTTAGCCTGAAAGACACAGTATGCCTATGAAGCCAGAGATAAAGCAGTTATACTTAATAATTAATTTTTCTTCATGAAAAGGTATTGTCATGATAGATGATCTTAGTCTATGAGGAAAATACAGTTTTATATTGTAGCATCAAGAGACAGATACATCTGGCCTGCACATGGGTTTATCAGAAGACCTGGTGTGTTTCTGAAAGGCCAGTTGAGTTTCACAGGAGGAACTACCA
This sequence comes from Piliocolobus tephrosceles, assembly GCF_002776525.5. Taxonomy (NCBI): domain Eukaryota; kingdom Metazoa; phylum Chordata; class Mammalia; order Primates; family Cercopithecidae; genus Piliocolobus; species Piliocolobus tephrosceles. Next base: position 23,919,447 of record NC_045443.1, on the reverse strand, counting down.
GTGTGAAAGCTGAGACATACTGTGTTCTACAGAGGTTAATAACATTCATTTCTATTCTACCTTTTCTGCGAAGAACTACACTGTGAGTATCTGTTTTCTTTGAGCTGGAAATGCCTTGGGAAGTGTTGGAGCCATGGGGACAATAAAAGTAACATAACATTTGTTACCATTTGAAATGGCATCTGGGGAATAACTATAACACGAAAAAGTGATTGTAATAGGTAAAACTAAAAAGAGTAGTGGAATTAGCAAGAGGGAATAATATCCAGCAATAGATTAAATATAGGAATAGGAGTTTTAGAGATTTCAGATGTTGATTTTCAAAGCAAGTTAGACATTCTCCTTTGACCGTTGGATTAGTGACGAGAGGAAGTGAGAGCAAATTAGAGGCAACTCCTATGTTCATTGCAGGACTCTCTTCGAAAGTAGCTATGTTAAGCAACAATCTAATCAACTTTTCCTATAGAGACAGTATGAGACTGTTTGATGCTGATTTTTATTTTTATTCTTATATTTGAGATTATCTTGAGATATTAAAATATAAACAGTTTTGTCACCGAACAAGAGAAACTTTAGACACCAAACATATATGCTCTTACTTTAACTATGATTTGATATGTAAATGGGATAAAGTTCCTTTCATACAAGTGGTATTGTACCCATAAAATGCATGAGTTTTATAGCCTCAAATAATCAATACTGTAGTATAACAAGAAAATTAATAATCCAAAAGTTTTTCATGGAAAGCCATCAGCTACTATTAAAACACATTCACATAAACATACAAAAACATGGGTTTTTTGTTTGTTTGTTTTTTGCAGTGAGAAAATAACTGTTATTCAGAATCAAACACATGACTAAAACATGTCGTATCAGAGAACCTGGCTTTTCTTTGAAGTGGACTGACTCTCACTTTTGCTAGGATGCTTACACCAACTCACTTTTCTGCTTGTTCCTGACACAGTATTCACAGACCCCTTGACCTTGACTTCAGCCTTCCCCAGAGCTATAAAGGATATCTGTTACTCTCCCTCCCCTTGCCTTAAAATAGCATCCAAATTCTTTTTTTCTCCACAAACCTGCCGAGATGGTTGACAGAAAAGCTAACTACAATGCCGAGTCAGATGTTTTATTATAAGCCTTACCTAAAATTCACCCCGATCTTTGAAACCTATTTTTGAGATGTTTCATCTCAGTGGAGTATAATATATGGGCCAGTTTTAATTTTCACCAAAATCTGCTTTTAATTATGCTCTGTTAAATCTCTATTTTCCGTCTCTTAATACCTTGTGTAGACTGCATCACTTTCCAGTCCTTTCAGTTATTAAAATTCAGTCCTGATGGAAACTTTAATCTTATATCCATTTCATATCTCACTGTTTCCCCTTCCATCGTTAGTTAAGAATCCCAGCTCTAGAGACCAGAAGTAAGAAGGGTGCAGCTTACTCTTTTGCTTCTTTAGCTCCAATTTTGTTCCTGTGCAGATGTGGGTTTAGGAAGGTATGTCTGCCCTGAGATACCGTGGAGACGGTGTGTGTGTTATTTTCTTGTGTATTGAACAGCTTTTCTTGGTCTGTTAAGAGTGGGGTAGCCAGGTCTGTTGATCTATGCTTCCTGCCCTCTTTTTTATTTGGGATGTCACCACTACTGGCCAGGAGCTACATGGGTAGCATGACACCTGCCTTTGTTCACCCTCTGTGCTGCTCCATGGAGAACCCTGTAGTCTTCTACTGAGGTCCTCTTCTGTGCCCTGTTAGAGCTGCGGTGGTAGTACATCGCAGTCCTCATCTCAGCCTGCAGCAAACACCACACTGTTTTCCAGCAACCTACCTCCAGCTTTAGATAACTTCAGTAGAGAAAACAGGCATTACTGTCTCTTTAGTTACGTAATACACCACCAAGCTGTACACTGTCCAGTTCTCCTAAGACCTTTCTATGGATGCAGGAGTCTGTAGGTCTTTAGCTCGGCGAAAAACCAGTTGAGGAACAACGTTCAAGTTTTTGCTTTATTCTGGCTTCTCCAGTTTCTATGACTTCTGCTTTTTGGGTAAGCAGGGAAGACCACTAAGAACCAAGCCACCCTGTAAAGCTGTTAACCGAGTCTTCTCTCTCCTCAGCTCCCTCACCAGACATAAGCTCATATGTATTGTGGGAATGGAAAGATGGGGTGAGAAGAATGAGAGAGAGGTGAGAGACAGTCATGAACATTGACTGAAGTAGGGCCAGGACAGCAAGGTTTCAATAAGGGGAGTATGATTGCTGGTATGGGTGCTGCCTAGCACCAATTGCTGGTGTCTTTCTTTAGAACCATTGAAGAGTTTGTGTTGTTGGCTTGTTCTTATTCGTTTTCTATTTTTGTTTAATCTGTTCGTGTATGTTTTCAGTAGGTAGTGATAAACTCACAGCTATACTTGATAAGACAGCAGTAAGATGGGTTGAGGTGACAGCAGGAAGACCAGTTGGAGTAACAACTGAAATAGCCTTGTCAAAGAACTAGTGGTTTTATTCAATGGTAATGTGGAGGGGATATATATTTTAAACACAAAAGGATGCTGTCATATATATTTTAAATACAAAAGGATGCTGTTTTCTTTTCCTTGGGTCCAAACCTAATGATTTTAACTCATGTAAAGTGCCGTAACAACTGATGTCACTAGTTTATATCACCCATGGTTATGGAATATTTTCTTAAGCTAGTTTCTCTGGTAAAGATTTTCCAAGGATTATCTTATTTAATTCATATTACAACATTTTGTGTTGTGTATTAATATCTCCATTTGGCAAAGAGGAAAGCTGGGTCACAGAGTCCAAAATCCATGGCTTTAAACAATTTGCTTCTTCAAGTACAGGAGACTTTATGTTAATCTTTGGAGACATTGGCCCTCTTCAGACATTTGTTAACTCATAACCAGCTAATGAAATTATAACAATAATGCTGACTAATTGATATTAATACAAATACTCTGTGTGCTTTGCAATAATGAAAGAAGTAGCAGGATTTGTAATGACAGCTATCTACTTCAGACTCTGAATTTTCTATTTGATGCCTCTTTACATGGATATATGTTAATTCAAGTACTTCTTGAACACCTAAATAAGGGACATTATAAATCTATTCCTACTTATGGTTGACTTTATTTACCTACCATATGTGTTTTCATTTGAAATAACCTTTTGCATATAATTGTTCACACTTGGATAATATTATGATAAGCAAATCCAAAATTTTTATTAAAGAGTGCAGACAAGTACAATTATTTTAAAAGACAAGCAAAATTATATGCTTTAAAGGAAACTACTGTTTATTACTTAACTATTATATTATGTCCCTGGAGATCCTTATATAATAAAAAATTCTTCATGTAGAAACATCACCTTACTGTGTACTTTCAGAAGCAGTTAAAATATTCTAAAAATCTTCATATATATTTATTTTTATGGAGAAAGTCAGCTTAATCTAGATCATGTATATAAATAATACAAATTAGCATGTACCAAAGACACAATTTATTATTTTAATATTAAATCTGTCTTTTTCTTTATGCATTTTAAATCTTCCTTGAGCTTCAAATTCACATTAGCCAACTGCTTGTTGACTATGAAGAGGAAATATACAGAAATTTACAGACACTGTAAACTGAGTCCAAAACGGAACTCATCAGTAGTTGTCTGCCTTGTCCCTAGACTTGCTTATTCTTTGGTCTTAGTGAATGACTCCATCTCATCTATTTTTCAACCCAGAAACATGAGAGTTCTTCTTAGCTTCTCTTCCTCCCTCTTCCCCATACATTTATTCATTCACTAGCTTTTCATTCCACCTACTAATAAACCAAGAATTATCAATTTTCTTCCATCATAATTATCACTCATTTGAGTTGAGCTATCCTTACTACTTTTCTAATTCACCACAGCAGCCCCTAAACTGGTCTTCTGTCTTCATCTTGCCCCCTTCAATGCACTCTCCACTATACACTATACATTAGTCAGAATAATCTTTATTTTTTTATGTTTTTTTTTTTTTTATTTATTATACTTTAAGTTCTAGGGTACACGTGCACAACGTGCAGGTTTGTTACATGTGTATACATGTGCCGTGTTGGTGTACCGCATCCATTAACTCGGCATTTACATTAGGTATTTCTCCTAATGCTATCCCTTCCCCTCTCCCCACCCCATGACAGGCCCCGGTGTGTGATGTTCCCCATCCTGTGTCCAAGTGTTCTCATTGTTCAGTTCCCATCTATGAGTGAGAACATGCGGTGTTTGGTTTTCTGTACTTGCAATAGTTTGCTCAGAATGATGGTTTCCAGCTTCATCCGTGTCCCTTGCTGATTTCAGAAAATTTTGTCATGTCCTCTTCCTGCTCAAGGACCTTAAATTACTCTCTGGTGTTTTGAAGTTTTCTCAACTCTGGATCTTTACAAGTGGTGTTTCCTCTTCCTGGACTAACCCCAGGAAATAACCCCATTACTCACCATCTTTACTAACCAACTCCCACTTACCCCTCAGGTTTCAGGTTAAAGCATCACTTTTTTCAGGGAAGAATTCATTGGTCTAGTCCGGGCGCGGTGGCTCAAGCCTGTAATCCCAGCACTTTGGGAGGCCGAGACGGGCGGATCACGAGGTCAGGAGATCGAGATCATCCTGGCTAACACAATGAAACCCCGTCTCTACTAAAAAAAAAAAGTACAAAAAACTAGCCGGGCGAGGTGGCGGGCGCCTGTAGTCCCAGCTACTTGGGAGGCTGAGGCAGGAGAATGGCGTGAATCCGGGAGGCGGAGCTTGTAGTGAGCCCAGCCACTGCACTCTAGCCTGGGCGACAGAGCGAGACTCCGTCTCAACAAAAAAAAAAAAAAAAAAAGAATTCACTGGTCTTAAATCCTTAAATCTGGCTTAAAGTAGCTCCCGTGTGTTCTGAGAGCATGCTGCATTTCCCTTCTCACATTGCTGGTAGAATGTTTTAAATCCTACTTTCTGGCCTCTACCAGATGGTAAAGTCTGTAAAGTCAGTGGTTCACCATCATTTGTACTTAACCAAGTGCTTGAAGTATTTTATGGACTCAAGAAATATGTGTTAAATAGAGAATGAAGGATGACTCATAACAGTGTACTTTCATTAAATTATTCATCTATTTTGCTCAAATAGCTATCTTGCTTTATAATATTGAAATTAAACTGAATACTAATAATTAGTTTTCTATATTAATTAATCTCCACCTTTTAAAATGAGACAATAGCAGAATTTCAAATATCAAAGGCATGGTTTGCTGATAGAGGAAAAAAATAGTTTGAATTTGGTTAATTAAGATAATGTTGAAATTTTATAGTAAACTGTCTCATTTAATGAAATAAAAGAAACGTATGAAAACACTCTCTGTGCCTAGTAGCATGTTTGGCACTACAATGTTTACAAACATTAATTTTGTAACTGTTTTGCTCCACATCACCTACTCAGTCTATTCCAGATACATTAGGCTCTTTTCTGGTCCTTGTCTTACCAAGGCATACTCCCTTCCTAGAGTTTTGTGCTAGCTCTTCCCTCTGCATGGAAGGCTAATTCTTTCACTTCATTCATGTGGTTACTCTAATACCATCTCTCTGAGGCCTACCTTAACCAACCTACTTAAAATCATAAGATGGATCCTAAGAGATATCACACTTCCTAGCTCTTTTATTCTACATTTTTCTCTATAACACTAGTCATCTTCAAATATACTCTAAAATGTATTATGTTTCTTATGTATTGTCTTTCTTTTCCAAATGTACCACCCCACAAGGACAGGAATTGTTGCTGTTGTTCAATAATGTATCTCAGATATCCAGAAGAATGCCTAGCAAATAGCAGGTATTCAATGCTACTTGCAAATGAAAGAAACTATCATGGCTAATGGTCATAAGAAGTTTTAATAAAACAAAGCAGTATATATTGATTTCTGCAGTAAATGATATTAATTTAATGGTCAGGGAACTTGATATTTTATCTTGCCCCCATTGGAAGATTCTAAGAGTATGAACAATCTACAGCTCTCTCTCTCTCCTGTTCTTTCCTCCCGTTATCTTATCATAACAATGGGTTGCTGCATAAAGAATGTGTTTTAGCACTTATTACAGTTTATCTAATTCTTTTAAAATCATTATAATTTACACGAAAAGACCAAATGTTACAATACTTGAGAATTCCTATATTATGTGTTAGTGTATGTATAGACATATATAAAAATATGAACTATTGGAGGTACTTTTATTTGACTCATTATGGCTTATTCTGCCAATACAATACTGAAGTAAATTATTTATAAATAATGAAAGGATTTGTTTATCAAAATAATTACCAGCCAATTAGCAATACCATACACTGAGTTTACCTTCTTCTCTCTTCCTCTCCTTCCTTCTTTTTTTCATTCTTCTACATCCTCAAGTACTCTTTTTTATCTCCAAGAGCCAATGATGATTTGGATATTTACCTATGTATTATACTGATGCTGACTCTTTTTAAAGGCGAGGGATTAATTTATATAACTTACTTATCTATGTTAATTTTAATATTAAAAATGAATATCACTATTTACACAAAATGAAGTTACACTTTGAATTTTTGGACATTTGTGACAAGATAAAATCAGCTAAGTGAATCATCTGTTTCTAATTAATAAGATCAAATGATGGCAACAGTCCATCTAGCATTTATTTCTCATATTCATTTTTATTATAATTTGCATTTTTACTTAATGGGCATCATGAATATTTTTAATAGTAGTAATTCTTCTGTAATGTACTGTTTCTGTTTTTTGCTACACTTCTAAGATTTGAAATTAGAAGGAAATATTTATCCACTTATTTCTCACTTTATAAATACTGTATTTGTCTTGGCCAAAAGATGGTTACCACCTGTTCTACCTATAGGAAGCCAAAAATGTTGACTCCAACCAATGATTGATAGTGATAAGCAGAAGGAAAAAAAGATTGAAATTCTTTTTGGACGGTCTTACTTATTTCAAAATAAGCAAGTAGCGTTCAATCATGATTTTTATTGACTTAATTAAACTTTTACAATTATTTTAGTAGGACTATTTAAAAAATTCATAATAATATTTTTGGAATAAAGGCTCAAAATTCCAAGTTGTCATAAATGAAACCTCATGGGCTTACAGCTTCAGTAACCAGTAATATTAGTAGTATGCATTCTCTGGAATAGAGAAAATGATAGATGATGTATGATCGTGTTAGAGAATGAATCATACAAAATATCAACTGAAATCAATCTTTTTTCTTAGCAATCATAGGTATAGGCAGTAATATTGGAAATGGCTTAAGCTCCTGTCTGACGGAGAGTAACATCAATGTAGAGGTAGATGAAATACTGAAGCTTATCTTTTTATCAAACTCCTGCCAGTCTCTGAAGAAGGTCAATAATTATGACAGGACACAGATAAATGAATGTTCCATATTTCCCAGCACTGTGAGTGACTGAGCATGGCCTTATATGCTTCGCCAAGAGAAACTTCCAGAAAATCAATAAGGAAGTAATAACCATATAGAAAGATCTAGATGTGAGGATTTTTGTCTTGTTATTGAAGGAATTACTTACAATCGTGTATACTTGTTAAGTATTCATCTTTACCTACCCAGCTATTGTACTACTTGGTTAAACTTTTAGGTCGTATCATTTTCATACAGGGTGAATAATGATCGACTGCTCTTCATTTCAGTCGCAGCCCTGGTGTGCTGTTTGCTGTTGGACTTCTGTCTGCATGAGTGAGTTTTCTTGCAGGTTAAAAGACTGAATTCCCTCTTTTCCTCTGCCTTCGACCCTGAGCCTGGAGGGCAGACAGACAGAAGCACACATATGATTAATACAGCACAGCTGCAAGAGTGAGTCATTTGCATATGTATTAATAGAGGCAAAAAAAAAAAACAACCCAACAACAATTAAATTATATACAGAGACATTCTGCATACTAAAGAACATATGCAAATAGGCCTGAAAAAGTGCAGCCAACATTTTCGCTGACTTTTCCAAGTCCCTATGGGCTAGAGTCAGAGCCCAGCAGTTTTTCAAGAATCCCCTTTAAGGAAGAACCTATTAGGAACTGCTTCCATAGTTATTACCACCCCTAGAGTTCCCAGGAGGTGCTTGACATTTGGACAATGGAGTCAGTACACACAGTATCTTTTTCATACTATTTCTGTGTTTTCTTGCTTTCAGCAGCTTCATGTCTCACTACATGCTAACAGAAACATCAGTACACATGTGTTTTTCCAAAGTGTTCATTTTTATTGTAATGACCAATTAAATAAATGGTAAACTGTAAAATTATATTTGAAATTTTGTTACTACCTTTACTAAAGCTATATAACTTTAGTCAGTACCAGGTTTTCTGGTCACAAGTCCGTGCCCATTCCTTGTGTTATCTTAATCAAAACGTATTTTAGGTGACTCTAAAATGTTTTGGGGCTAACTAATGTACATAAAGGAATTGCTGGCCCAAGACCAGCAACAGATGTAATTCTACGAACAATACCAATTTCTTGAAATTTCTAAGGTATCCTTTTTAAAATTTTACCAAGAAAAACAGAAATATTCAGTTTTCTAATCTTGGCTATGGATAAGAAGAGAGGGCAACTAATATTTTTAAAGTTCACAGATTATGTTTATCTTAGAAATTTGTTCTTCAGCCTAATTGTTGGTTTAGTTTATGTTACTAGTATTCTTTAATTTATTTAAGGAATGTTTTATGAAGACAAATTCAATCTTGGGAGTAAAATTTTACCTAAGTAAAAGTTATCACCTTAATAGGACCAATAACCCAAATGAAGACAGATGCTCCTTTTTTTTTTTTTTTGAGACGGAGTCTCGCTCTGTCGCCCAGACTGGAGTACAGTGGCCGGATCTCAGCTCACTGCAAGCTCCGCCTCCCGGGTTTACGCCATTCTCCTGCCTCAGCCTCCCGAGTAGCTGGGACTACAGGCACCCGCCACCTCGCCCGGCTAGTTTTTCGTATTTTTTAGTAGAGACGGGGTTTCACCGTGTTAGCCAGGATGGTCTGGATCTCCTGACCTCGTGATCCGCCCGTCTCGGCCTCCCAAAGTGCTGGGATTACAGGCTTGAGCCACCGCGCCTGGCCGACAGATGCTCCTTAAGAGGAACAAATGCTGGGACTTTTGTTGTGGTGGTGGTGGTGGTTGCTGTTGTTGTTGATACTAGAAAACTATTTAATGTTATCCATGGATTTTTATCCATTGTTTGTATGGTTAAGTCAAAGCATGCAACTGGGATATACAAATTGCATTACATACAACTTGTAACATAGAGTGGAGTCTTAATTAAATATACGGAGAAAAATTTACTTAATTATATATAGATACACACAAAAGATTTAATGTCTTAGGGGATAGAGGAAAGATAAAAAGATGAAAGCAATTTTATTTTATTAAGCTATTATCTTTAGATTAATATTCTAAGAAGCACTTCATTTAGTGAGAGGCAGTATAACATAATGGCTATGAGTGTGGTTCTTGCAGCCATCTCTTCCTTAAATGATCATACTGTTACTTACTAGCTCGGTAAGTCTGGGCCAGTTACCTAACCTCTCCATGCCTCAATTTTCTTGTCTGTAAAATGGGTATAAATGATCTCTTATTGTTGAGGATTTTAATGAGATAATACATGCAAAATCTTAGAACAATAAATGTATTATTTCTCAAATACCATGTGCTGGATTAGAGTTAATATTTAATAGTATTCGCTGATTAATAACTGTTATTAGTAGGCTTGAGAACTATTTTTTATTGCTTAAAGGAAGTCTTGAAAATTAGGGCATGGCAGACTTTCCTTATGTTTCAGAGCAGCATCTAAAGGATGTTAATAAAACTGAGACAACATGTCTTATTTGTGAAGAAATAATTTCATTCACCTCTGTGGTATAAAATAAAGGCCTATCTCAAGAATCTATGGTAGGCAATGAGTTTACTTATCCAGAAGACAATCTGGGTAGTTTCCTGAAGGGTAGTTTTTCATATTTTGCTATTGTTTGTTCCTTGTTACAGTATTTATATCTGTAAAATGAGAATAACATCTCCAGTCAATTCCCATTTTTCCACAGAGGTAATGCAAATGAATTGTTTCTATGTGCTGCCTCTAACTATTCTAAATAAATTTCTTACGAAGTCTAAAATAAATTATGTTTACATAGGTGCTTTTAATGTAATATGCAACTTTTTATAAATAATATATTTTCTTGTATAGCCATTCAAAGCTTATTTATTTCCTAGGTAATAGACACGTGTCCTAGATACACTAGGATACATGTACTTTATTCCACCTATATATTGTCCACAGCAAAATTATTTCTTGAATTGAGAAAATTTTTCTTTGACCAAACAGTTTTATTTCAAACTTGAATGTGAAAGTGAATTATTTTTATAGACCCATAGTATCCTGGAAACTTTATTTATTCAGCAAATATTTATTCTTTGTAAGCTATTGAGCTAAGCATTATAAGGAATGCAAAGATGAATCACTCAAGGATCCTTGGTGGATCATAGAGGAGGTTGAAATGAAAGAGAATGAATGAAATATGAAAGTGGAATAGAGTTTGAAGAAAGGCAAATAACCTATCATTCTAACAAGTATATTTGAAATGAAAAAGACCTCACAGATGGTTGAAAATGTTGTTTCAAACCATTCACCGGACTCCAAGTATGTTCAAGCACCCTCCAAATAGTACCATTGACTTTTATTTGTTTTATATATTAAGTTCTACTGGTTAAAATTGAGTTAAAGATTTCTGCTGCTAAACAAAACTTAAAAACCATTCTTCTATTCCAGCTCCTTAATTTTATGGATTAGGCAATTTAGACTCTAAATAGTGACCTGGCTAAAACAGATATTAACAAAAGGGTGCCCGGAATCCTAGCAACTGACAATTAAATCTACCTTCTTCCCATTTTGCCATGATAGTCTTAAAACTAAATGCATGTATTTTTATATGTTATTTTTAAGTTGTTTTGTTTAAAATGATGGGAAGAGAAATTGTTAATTTTGCACTTAGGCCATTAAATTAAGAAAGAATGAATAAAACAATGGTTAGGATTTGCATATTGGTAACAATGGCAACCTTCTGAATTGCTTTCATTTTGCTGAGTTCAGTGATTGTGTTCTGTGAATTAATTCTTTTGTGGAAAGCTATTGAAAGATCAAGGAATTTAGAAAACAAAACAACAGAGAAGCATGCTGTTTCATATCTATTTGTACATAGAAGGTTCAAAGTGAGATTGTTTACATCACAAGTCTTGATGACATTTTATTTGCTTTTTAGAAGAAAGATAGTATTCAAAAATGATTATATAATCATGCAGATAAGATGTTGCAGTCATGAATGAACTGTTCTGAGAGAAAGACCAAGAAGAAAAACCACATTACAATTTTGAGCTGGGTTTGGTTGGCAAGTGTCTTCACAAGACTTGAAAATAGAGCCCTATTTGATTCCTACAGAAAAAAAAAAAAAAAAAAAAAAAAAAAAAAAAAAACTTCACCCAGCCCTGCGCATTTCAAATTTGCTGTCTCCTGTGGAAGTTTCAGTATTTTCCTGCCAAATTGAGCATATGAAAACAAGAGGAAAGGGAGGGATGAACTCTAGTTTTTCCATTTTTCTTAACCTTGACCTTTCTCTTAATGCCATACTCCTTTTTCTTATCCAAACGCTCCTTGAATGAAGAAAATGAACAGGAAGAAATGGAGGAACAGACTCAAAGTATGCTCACAGATTATTTGCTACAGCGAGCTTTGGGGCAGCGTAATTAATGCCTCTAACATGAAAATTACGACAATATTATGTCTTGCTTTCTCTACTACTAGAACTTCTTCAACATATAATTTTAAAAGTAATAGTGTTAGTGAAAGTTACAATTACCTCCTTTATGGAGTGAAGCAGAACTATAGAAAATATTGTCCTTTCATCTGTAATAGTTGCTTAAGATAACAGAGACAATTCCATCCGAAATTTCACTATACTGTAGTATATGACTCCTACTATTTTAAATATGTTCTCCAAGTATTTTTCATATGGCTAGTTCCCCACCCCAACCCCTGGCTTTCATTCTTTGGTTTAAAAGAAATTTTAAATTAGTAGGAATAGTACAACTAAAATATTTGATTAACAGAAAGGAGATAAGCAAAGACACTTAACCAAGCAACAACAAAAAAAGTTAAACTAAACAATAAAAAAAGTAAAGACCCTTACACGTTCTTTACTTTTATTCTTATTTTGGTTTGATTCATCCTGCTTCTGGTTTTCTTCCAGAGAAATTTTAAATTTTGATATTTTTGTGTCACCTGAAACATAAGCCTAGCATTAAATATAATATAAAACCATAAAATATCAAGTTTTTATACATAGAATATTTGCATTGTAACCAGTTGTATTATAATGCTATATTGAGAGAGAGTAACCAGTTAGATGACTTTGATGATATGAGGTGTTTTTTTTTTTCCTTTAAAACATGCTCCACTAAATCTTATTTAACATTTACGAATGTTAAAACTTACAAGTAATAATATTTAAATGGTAGGTATAATGTAATGGGTTATGAGCTTGAGCTCTAGGATAACACAGGCCTTATTTGCATGTATCTTTGATGAAGATATTGAATATATCTTAGTCTCAGTGTCTTCACCTGTGAAATGAGATACTGTTATTCCTACATGATAAAGGTGTTGTGAGAATTAAATGACATGGCACACACAAAATATTCAGTGTAGCATAAGCATTCAGCCTCACGTAAGCATTCAGCCTCATTAGCTGTTATATTCATCATTATCTCCTAGATTCAAAGGTATAAAACTGGCAAAGAGCCTATCCATATTTCAAGTTAGCAAGTAACTTTCTTGGATGCAGAAATTATATTCTGCAGTATAAAGGTTTAAGGCAAATGGAGAAATTCATCTTAATTCAAGTTTGGGTTGAACACCTTTGGGAGCCAAGTCCTCATATTTAATGCAAGCAAAATGTCTTTATGAAAACAAAATATCCCTTTGGTATAAAAATCTTTTCTGGGCTGGGCGCGGTGGCTCAAGCCTGTAATCCCAGCACTTTGGGAGGCCGAGACGGGGGGATCACGAGGTCAGGGGATCGAGACCATCCTGGCTAACACGGTGAAACCCCGTCTCTACTAAAAAAAATACAAAAAAACTAGCCAGGCGAGGTGGCGGGCACCTGTAGTCCCAGCTACTCGGGTGGCTGAGGCAGGAGAATGGCGTGAACCCAGGAGGCGGAGCTTGCAGTGAGCTGAGATCGGGCCACAGCACTCCAGCCTGGGCGACAGAGCAAGACTTCGTCTCAAAAAAAAAAAAAAAATCTTTTCTTCTGCATGTCAGATTACAAAAATGTATGTTTCAATTCTTACTAAAAATATAAATAATCTGTCTCTCTTTCTTTCCATTCTGTAAGAGTTACTAGAGCTTTGCTTTAATAGCATTGACAGTTATTTGTGAAAGGAACAAACATTCCTCTTTGAAGGGCAAGCCTATTGTGTTACTGGAAATTTGTTGTATTTGTCATAATAAAGAGAATTTTACAGCAAGAATGAATAGTTAGGGCATTATAAAGGCAACCAAAATAGTTGGCCTACCTATGATGATCCATTCTAACTTCCCATATTGCTCTACAAGTACAGCAGTGAATTAACCCATGTATGCCTGCTGTTCCGTTATTGGAACGCTAAGTTTGTGGGAGTTATTTATATCCTACTGCTTAAGGTCATTGCCAAGGTCTGATTTTTCACACACAAAAAAACGCAACCTCTGGCATAGATGGATTAAGGCTTCTAGTCTCAACCTGCCTCTGAAGTGATGTATGAATCTGTATGAATGTATGTCTTTTAACCTACCCAGCACTCAAGTTTTCTTATTTGTTAAATACCTATAAGTATAGCTATCTACCTATATCTCATGGAGAAAGGGATAAAATAAGATTTTAAAAAAGCACTAATGAAAGTAGCCAGGAGCCCAGAAATCCCCAGAAGGAGCCTCTGTACCTTGTGAGTGGACTTTCCTGATTCATGGATACATTTATTCATGTGTTGTCAAGGAAAAAATGGGAGAAGAATATTGAGGCAAGCATTGATTTGAGGCATTCAAAAGAAATACTCTGGAACCTTGAAAATTGTCAAGCCAGCTCTGAAGATCCAATTAAGCAAGAAAGTTTTAATTATTCTCATTCCAACTCCATGGAATAAGAAGGAAGATGAGCACGTCAGACCAGGGCTGGATAACCCAAGACACAACCTAAGAACATTAAGAATATGCTTATGCATGAAAAAGAAGGACCATCTAGAAATAAATAAATAACAAGTTGAACATAAAGTAGTTTCATAGTAGTCATCAGAACGTTGTTTTATTTTGAATTGTATAGCCAACTAGATGGACACCATATACTTTTTTAGTTCTTAGGGCTCCTAAAGATTTAAAAATAGGAACTTCCAAATATTTACCTTTCTGTTCCTATTTCTTGACTCTCTCTATTTCTCTCTTTTTTCTCTTTCCTATCTTTTTTCTTCATTTTTTCCCTCTATTTTTAACTACCTTCCTCTGTTAATTCCTCTTTACCTCTTTCTTCCCCTCAACTATTTTCTTCAATACTTTCCTCCTTTCTTTTGTCTTAAAGTTCTAGCTACATTTTTATTCTCCCACAGTTGTGAAACAATGGAGGGACTGTCTTCTTTAGAAATATTTGCTTGAGGCCAGGAGCGGTGGCTCATGCCTGTAATCCCAACACTTTGGAAGCTGAGGCAGGCGGATCACGAGGTCAAGAGTTCGAGACCAGCCTGGCTAACATGGTGAAACCCCATCTCTATTGAAAATACAAAAATTAGCTGGGCGTGGTGGCAGGCGCCTGTAATCCCAGCTACTCAGGAGGCTGAGGCAGGAGAATCGCTTGACCTGGGAGGCAGAGGTTGCAGTGAGCCAAGATTGCACCACTGCACACCAGCCTGGGCAACAGAGCAAGACTCAGTCTCAAAAAACAAAAAACAAAACCAAAAGCAAATTATGTGCCTGTCAGCTGAACAATTCTGTTAGTATCCATATATGAGCGCATGAGTTAAGAGTTGGAATTGGGAATTTCAAGTGACAAGGATGGTGAATACTAAAGAAAAAGATATCTGGGATTGTTTTGTCTAAATATAATTAATATCATCATAGATATTAGAAGATACAAGCCTTAAAATGTTTTCATCCGTATTTCATCTCTTTGTATTAATAAAGCCAAATAATTATAAAGAGAAAGGATTCCGCTTAGACCATAACACCAGTAACAGCCCCCACTTTCACCCACTCTCCCATTAGAATGAGATGTTTTCAAACTGTGTTTCAGAAATTGGGAAGGAAGTGTGAGTTCTCTTGGCAAGGAAAAACGTAGAGGTGGAAGCACAGCTCATTATTTTTGTACTCAGAAAGTACTGCACAATTGGTTTCTTAGCATCAGTTGAAATGGAAAGAATTGCTTTTCACTTTGTTTATTTAAGAGTCTACTGTCATTACGTTATATTCTTATTATCTTAAATAGTGTATGGTGAACCCTGACTACCTGCTGTCCTGCACACATAAAATATTTGCTGTTCATTCTTTATACCCATATGGCATATTGTACATATATAGGGATCAATCTAAAGTAGCTAGTGTTTTAGAAAACCTTTATAATCTAAAATGGTAGCAAATTCCCACTTTCTAACTCTTTCTTAGGAAGAAGGTCCAAAATGTTTAAGAATTAAAAGTCAAAGTTGTTGAGTGAGATCCTTTTTATCTTGTTGCATTTGTATCTTTTGTAATTTCTAAAATTAATATATGATAAAATTGGCTATATTTTGGATGTACAATTCTGAATTTTCACCACCTCTGTAATCAGGATATGGGACAGTTCCATCAACCCCCAAAATTCTCTTGATCTCCTTGACAAACTCAGAAAACAATTCTCCCATCTCCTCCTCAAAAAGTCTAACCCTGGCTGATAAGACAGTGGAGTTTGAGAGTGGGCAGGAACCAGATATCTTACATTGTAATAGGTGTTCTTTCACTCCCTCCATTTTAATACTGCTTTCAGCTCTGTCTAGTGTCCTTCAATTCAGCATTTTCTCTAGAAAGTAAACACTTGGTTTTCCCTTTATATTTACTCCTCACCTTGTTTTGCTGGGGTAAATTTCTGCTTTTAATTTTATTCTTAAAAATTTTAATTGTGACCTAAAACTTTACTAATTTGTGTGAATCCTCTATAGGTTTCTTTTTATCATAGTAAAATATGTTTAACATAAAACTTACCATGTTAACCGTTTTTATGTACACAGTTCAATGGCATTACGTACCACTGTTGTACAACCATACTGTTGTACAACCATCACCACTACCTGTCTCCAGAACATTTCATCGTCCCAAACTGAAACTACATACCCATTTTTTAACAAGTCCTCATTCTCCCATCTCCTCACCTCTGGTAACCAGTGTTCTACCTTCGCTGTCTATGAATTTAACTGTTCTAGGTACCTCATATTACTTAATCATACAGTATTTGGCCTTCCATATTTGATTTTATTCATTTAACATAATGTCTTCTACATTTATCCATCTTGTAGCATATGTTAGAATTCCATGCCTTTTTAAGATTGCATAACATTCCATTGTATCTATGTACCACATTTTGTTTATTAATTCATCCATCTATGGGCATTTGAGTTATTTCTACCTTTGGGCTATGATGACAAATGCAGCTATGAACATTGGATATACACATATCTCTTCTAGATCCTGCTTTCAATCCCTTTTTGGTATATACCCAAAAGTGGAATTGCTAGATCATGTGGTAATTCTATGTTTCTTTTTGTATAATTGTTACCCTAATGGATGTGAGGTGATATCTAATTGTGATTTGGGTTTGCATTTCATTAATTATTAGTGATGTTAGGTATATTTTTGTATATTTATTGGCCAATTTTATATCTTTTTGGTAGAAATGTGAATAAGATTATTTTTGATAAAACTTCTGGGAATTGATTCCTAGATAATATTTACTTTGTAATATTTCTCACTTTAGGTGGGCCTTTTATATTTCTTGAATGAAAGAGGGATAAATGAACAAGTAAATGAATAACACTGTTTCTAATTACCATCCGGAGCATTTGAGTCTTAGTAACTGCTAGAGTTGCTACTTGGGGCAGTTTCCTTACCTGATTGTAAGGCTACATCTTATAATCTAAAAATGAGAATAGTAGTATTTCCTTCCCCATGGTATTGTTATGCAAGTTAATGTGCAAAACTCTGAACACAGTAACACATCAAGATCAAATTAAAATTTGCTAATAAAAATATATCAATCAGTGTTTATAATTATCAAATACATTTGTCTTATAATAATACATAAATGCTTTATGCTTCTGTCTCTACTGTTCATATGTAAGGAGTACTTTTTAAAAGCATAAACTTCACAGGATCTAACTCAGTACCTTTCAAAAAATGTTTTTGCTGACTGAATAAAAGAATGAATGAATGCATATGCATGTGTGTGCCAGTCTCCTGCACACACACAAGCACAGCTTTGTTGCATTTGACCTGTATGATGTTGTTTTTCTCATTACTACCCTTGAATCCAAAGTATGCATTGCCTCAGACTCTATTGGATTGATCTTTAAAGGACCTTTAAGTCTTCTGGAAAGGTATCGAGTTAAAGAAAAAGGTGGCAAAAGTTTTTTTGTTTTTTGTTTTTTTTAATGGCTAAAATAATAGAATATAGATGAGTTTATCTGAATTTTGTTTCTGATTTTCTGATTCATTCTGTGGCATTAACAATACCATATCTCTGATTTTCTGTCAATAAGATAATAGAAATACTATTTACCAATTAATGATATAGCATAGTATTTAAGTAGGATTTTGTGAATCTTTTATTAAAGTTTGTGGAAGTGTGATATACAGGATCAATGGTAAGTTGGCGCAGTGTTGATATATTTTAATGGGTAAATTTTCCCAATTATGTGAGATAAAATGCTACTGGAAAAATATCTGTTTCTTGTACTAAAATATTTTCAGTTTAAATCAGATGGATTTTTCTTCATTTAAAAAAAAATCACCCTTTTTATTTTCAAATTCGCCGAGCTCTGAAGTTGGAGTTCACACACTGAGATCTGAGGTTGGAGTTCACACACTGATATCAACCAAACGTTGAAGTGTAGGATCAGAAAAGGAATAAGGGATGATCCAAATAAAAAAGAGAAATATTAGATTTTTTTTAAAAAGCTAATTTGTCACTTCACTCATTCAATATGAACTGAATAGACTTCTAACCCTTAAAATACTTTTTTTTCTCTCTCTCTCTTTTTATTGCCTGGAATCTTAAGAGCTTTATCATTTGCAGTCATAAAATGAAAATATACACCAAACCCTCAAAGGGCAAGTATGAAATTAAATTATATTTGGGCAGCTGTAACCTTTTAAAACGATCAGATTCCAGTTAATGTATTTCTTCCTGTTCCAAGTGCTGCCATGGTGTTTGATGGTGGGAAGCAGTCCAAAGGGCATTGGGAGATAATAAATTCACTGTAAATTTCACCCCAAGGCATGTCTTGATACACCAAGGCCTCCATTTAGCAAGGCTGACCTAAAACTCTTGTCACATCCAAAGGTCATTTAGGTTGGGGTTGGTGTGTCCCATCTATCTTTCCTTGATGTAAAGAGTGACAGTTGAAACAGGATTGAGCTCATAAACAGTCATCTGAATATGAAAAAGAAGCTAGCTTTGGAGTAGGAAGGGAAAGGGAAGAGAGAACTACCTTTTACGGTGTGACTAGCAAACGCCGTGGTTTTTGCAAAGTTAATGAAGGGTGGGTTGATCTCATAGCTCTTGTTTCAGATCATTCTTTAATTTGGAAGGCATTACTGGATTTGGTTGATTTGGGGTCTGGTACTCTTTCCTCTTCTATTTGTATTTGTCCCCAAAGCTGGGAGTATATTAAGTATTTTTTAAAGAATCTAATATTTCCAACTTTCTTTTACTTTAAACTCAAAATATTCCTTACCCCCTTTGCACCTGTTCTCTTTAGTTCATATACCAACACACGGGAATAAAATAGGAGGAAACTGTTTTAGAGAAATAAAGCCTAATGTGGTCCTGGAAAACAGTGATTTTTTTCTAATGCCCTCTTAATCATGCATTTTTTTATTGTGGTAAAATATGTATAACATAAAATTTATATTTTAACCGCTTTTAAGTGTACAGTTCTGTGTAGCATTACATACAATGTTATATAGCCATCACCACTGTCTGTGTCCAGTACATTTTCATCATGCAAAATAGAACCTCTGTATTTATTAATTATTTCATATTTCTTATTTCCTCTTCCCCCATCCCCTGATAAGCTCTCTTCTACTTTCTGTCTCTATGAATTTGCATATCCTAAGTGCCTTATATAAATGTAGTCATATGCTATTTGTCCTTTTGTGACTGATTTATGTCATTTAGCGTATTTTCAAGGTTCATCCATGTTGTCGCATGTATCCCTCAAATATACACTTTAAGAATGACTCTAGTTCTCTCAAAAACAACATTTACTTATAAATGTTAAGAATTGTGGATATATAACTTCTCAATTATAATAATCATAACTAATATGTAGTGTCAAATAGAGAAATATTAAACAACTATGTGACAAATAATGAAAGATCAAATTCTTGCAAGTCTTCTTGGGAAAAAATTTAAAAATCCTTTCATGAAAGCAGAGATAGTTATTTACTAATTATTTAGAGTAGTGCTTGGCATATCATAGGTCCCCAGTAAATATTTATTAAATTAATGTATCAATTTAAGGCAGGAGAGCAGAAGTTAAGAGTTTTTTCTCTGTACTACTTCATTGGTACATGAGAAATAGGTCCTGTGCAATTGAAAATGAAGCCTATTGTAATCAAAAAAGTCAATGAAAGTAAAAATGAATTGTAAATACAAGGTGCTATTGGAGTGTATTATTGTTATTTTAATTGATTTATGAGTTACATGTGCTGGGGTGGTGAAAAGGACTCATTTTTGCCCTACCTTTTTCTTTTTCAAATGGTCTAGAAAACTTGAGATTGGCCACCATGAATTTACTCAAAGCATACAGTTTTATATGAGTAATTCTTTATATAAATTATACAAGAAAGAGCAAATATTTAAATAAAGATGAGGCTCAGAATGTTGAAAATTGTATATACAGGTTTATTCTATAATCGATTTTAAATCAAGTTTAAATCTGTAAAAATTTGATTAGGTAGATATTACTTCAATTAAAAGTAGGTTGTAGGTGAAGCAAAGCCTCCCAATCTATTCTCCATATCATGTGTAGACTAATTTTGTAGAAGTATAAATCTAATTCTGTCATTCCTCTTATTAAATTATTATATATTTCCATCTACCTTTGTAGACATCTCTCCCACTGCGCTGCGTCTCACTGGTTTCTTTCTGATACTACGAACTTGTCATGTTTCCTCCCAGCACGTAGTTTTTCTGCCAGTCTTTTTCCTCCTGTATGTATGTAATTATATCAGCTCATCTTTCTGACCTCCGAGTATTCATAGTTGCAGGAAAGTCTTTCTTGCTTTGCCTGCCTGTAGTGTAGCTCTCGTTTGCATGCTCTTAGAGCACCATATACTTCTATTTTGTAGTATTTTGCACATTTGGGATTTTACTTTTCACTTGTGTAATTATTTCACTGATGGCTTTCTTATTCTACGTAAGCTCTATGGAACTGAAGACCTAGAATGAAACTGGTACTTTATAATTTTTTTCAATGAATAAAAGCACAAATGATAAAAGATAATAAATATAACAGCTTTCTCCATATTTCATTGCCTTGTTTCCTACAATTATTCAAATGGTTAAAATAAGTATCAAATTGAGAAGAAAACCAAACTGAAGGGCTTTTTACTGGCAGTAGCCAAAAGGAAGTAAAAGGATGAAAGATGCCAGGAAAAATTTCCTGTTGGACACTTCACGTTTCTTTCTTGTTCTGTGTTCCCAATACTATCGCTTTTATCAGAAGAGCCCAGCCTCCATAAAAAGTGCTTTCTGAATTACCCTTCCCAAGTTTGTCTAACTCTTGGTTTTAGAGCACACAAACCCTACTACTATATTAAAAAGACCAGAAAAGATGTTCCTAAGACATAGGCTAAGAGTTAGGAGCGCTGTAAAAAGTCAAAAAGATTTGGATTCCGACTTTAGCTTGGTCTCCTACCTATGCGACTTTGGACAGATGACTTTTACTCTCTCTTGGCCTCAATGTCCTGCTCCATAAATTAAAAATAATACCTATTTCCTAAGATTGTTGAGAAGGTTCTAAGAGATATTACATGGACATGTATCACAGTAAGCATTCTATAAACTTCAGCTGTTATGATTATTATTGCTGCTGTTATTATTCTCTGTCCAGATTTTCCCTGAAATGTAGTTTTATTTAGCATAATTTGTATACTCAAAGAGCCCAAACTAATATTTATATGTGATACTTTCTTAATCTTAAAAGTTTATGAGGGAAGGAAGAAGAAAAAAGTAAGAGGGGAAGTGTTTTTTAAAAACCTCTCATATGTGTTGTTTGTTAGTAATAACAGCAAAACAAAACAGCAAGCAAAACAACAAGAAGAGCAAACTTAAGTGACTTTGTGGTTTCTTCAGGGAAAGTTGAGTTCTGTTACTACTGACTCAAGGAGTCTTTCTCTCTTGAAGCCTTTAACCCTTGGCCCTGGAAACTTCTATTTTTGACTCAGAGTTCAGGGGCAATTCCTTTTTTCACTGGCCAGCAGGTGGGGGATTCCACCTGTATCCCACTGCAGAAGAGATGAATTTAATCACGTAACGTTTTATTTGGAAGGCATTTTCCCCTAGTAGCATTACATCACAGAAGAATTTCAGGGTTACTGGGACTTCTGATACTGCCAGTTGTTTAACCTGTGGCAAGTTACTGAACCACTGTTGAATTCATTTTTCCTTTTTCTCACTAAACTCACAAAGTTGCTGTGGTGATCCCTGAAATAGTATGCAAGCTTCTAGCAAAATGATTAACATCTCATAGTCATAGAGAAAATCTTGGTTGTTGTACTTCCTCCCTCTATACGTTTCAAGTATTTGTAAGCCTCCAGCAAGTATGTACTGTGGAGGTACGTTTTTGTGACATGCAAAATAATATATAGTCTGATTTAATATGAAATTACTTAGATTGTCTTTATATTGAGGTAAAATGCTATTTAAAAATGACTTGATTACTACCCTCTAATCTATTGGGATACACTGAACAGTGATTTCACAAATACGAACTTAGCCAAAGACAAGTGTTTGCTTTAGAACTCTTTCTGATAATACTATAATTCTGATAATACCCAAATTAAATAATGAAAATTGGTAACAACGGAAATTTTTTCTCCTGATGAACAAGCATTTCTCTTCTTACTGTTGCTTTGAAGGGAATTTCAGCAATATTTTTCTCTAAATTAAACTGATTAAAGATATAAGTGTAATCACTGATACATAAAGAAATTCGAAGAGTCTTCCAGCCAGTGTCCTTCTTACCTTGCCAAATGGAGATGTATTTACTGGTTGGTGACCTCAGGAATAGATGCAGAGTGTTCATCCTCCCACAGTAATGAACAGCAAGTCTGGAGCGGCATAAAAAGGGTCAATCGAATAGGTCATACATCATATGGGGAGGCAGATGTTGGAACATATTGTAATGGATTACTGTGCAGTACATGAAGATGGCTTATGGAGTAGAAATACAGGGAGGGAGTGAGCGAAAGAGAAACTATCAGTTAGGGTGTTCTTACATGACTCTCGCAAAAATATATCTGGTTCTTTAAGGAACTGCTTCAATTATAAAAGTCAAAATGTTTTTTTCTAGCTGTTTAAGATTTACTGGTGTGTAATGAAGAAAGCCTTTTAAAACCCAGTGCATTTGAAGTGTTTCTTATTTATAGGCTTTAGTATCTGCAATGTGACAGAAACAGCATGAGAGCATCACACCTGTGAAAAAGGTCTTAAGATTTAAGTAAGTTCAAATGTATCTTTAATTTTTAGCAGGATGCTGTCTTCACACCCTCCTAACACTCCACCCCTCATTGATAGCTTCATATTCCATCCAAGTATCACACTGAGTAAGACTGAATTTGGAATAGAAAAATCAAGATTGTCTATGTATTATTAATATTTGGTGATAGCAGCTTTAAATAAATTGCATTATATCTTCTGTACATGTATTCACTATAGCTTTTTTAACAGTAACACTCAAACTATAGCCAGATGTAATTATTTACTTTTGTATCCAAGTTTTTCCAGGTTATACCAGACAAGAGTGATATTTTCAAGGAGGTGTGGGTCATAATAATAATGTGTGCCTTGGAGCCCATACCACCAAGCCCCCATTTCACCAAGCATGCTTCCCAGTGGTTCACCTGTTTTCTCTGACGGCAGAACATTTCATTTCTGAAGTTTGTAACGTATTTCCCTTGATGGCTTATCCTCCTGACATCGTTTTGTTTGTTTGTTTTGTTTTTGCCTTTTTTTTTTTTTTTTTTTGTGAGACAGAGTCTTGTTATATTGCGTAGGCCTGGAGTTCAGTCCCACAATCACAGCTCACTGCAGCCTTGAACTGCTGGGCTCAAGCAATCCCCCTGTCTCAGCATCCTAAGTAACTAGGACTGCACATGCCATTATGCCCAGCTAATTTTATTTTATTTTTAAGTTATTGTTGAGATGGGGTTTCGCTATGTTGCCCAGGCTCGTCTCAAACTCCTGCGCTCAAGTGATCCTCCCACCTTGGCCTTTCAGAGTGCTAGGATTATAGGCTTGAGCCTCAGCACCCAATCACTAACCTCTGGTGATACCAACTAACTCTTCAGCCTTTTGAGGCCTTTGTCCACTCAAGTCATTTTCTTGTTTGACCTGCTAACTCAAACCCTTATACACCCAACAGCTGCAACTTGTTTGTTTTTTAAATTATGCTGTATTGACATAACAGCTATTAGCTCCCCTTCATATGGATAAATCTGTAGCAAGTCTGAGTTTGTTCATTCTTTCATTGTAATACATTTTTTTCTTGACGTCAAGTTTCATTAGAATTTGTGTACAAACACAAAAGATTTTAAATCTCCCAGATCATGTGTATGTGAAGTTGCTCCTCCCAGTGCCTGTAGGCCTTAGTATACACTTCCTTACTCCCTTCAGGATGAATTCTTCCCCAGCTGGGACTCTAAACCGGAAATTAAGTGACAACCCTTCCCACCCTCCTCTAGGCACCTTTCCCCTATCACTTTTCCCCATGGGCTGTGATAGAATTGGGGAGGTAACAGGAGAAATGTTTCACAATTGCAGCCTCCACCCACTTCTGTGGATGGCCCACTTAGGAGGTTAGCCAAGAACTCTTCCCATCTATTCCCTACCCCTGTCCCTTTCCACTCAGGTTTGACCAAGAGTCTCAGTCCTGAGAGCTGGCTGTCAGCCCTGTCTACTCTTCATTTTTTCCAGGAGTCACCTTAGTGGTTAATGAAAGTCGTCAATGTTCAGAGTCCTACCTTGGCATGTCCAGTATTCCTTGATGGATACAAAGAACACATATCCCTTTAGAACCCTCGTTGTACTTCTCCTCTGTTAGGATTTTTGAAAATTAAAGAATAAAAAATTAGTTTTTGTGTAAGTATATAAAAAATTCATTTGAGAGGAAACTACTTGTATTACCTTTTCCCACTATTATGTTGTTATTATGAATATTTTGATAATAGCTATATAGTACTATTAACCCGAACTCTTGCACAGTCTCTCTGATAGGTTTTGAATTTGACCCTTTAAAGTCAAATTCAAATATATAAAGAAGTTTTACAACTCAATAATAAGACAGCTCAATTTGTAAAATACATTACGGGATATAAATACAATCCCATTATTGAGTATATACCTAAAGAAATATAAATTGGATAAATGTGGTGCATATACACCATGGAATACTATATAGCCATTAAAAAAGAATAAGATCATATCTTTTGAAGGAACATAAATGAAACTGGAAGCCATTATCGTTAGCAAACTAGCACAGGAACAGAAAAACAAATACTGCATGTTCTCACCTATAAGTGAGAGCTAAATGATAAGAAGAACTTATGGACACACAGAGGGGAACAACATTCACTGGGGCCTATTTGAAGGTAGAGAGTGGGAAGAGGGAGAAGAGCAGAAAAAATAACAATTGGGTACTAGACTTAATATCTGGGTGACAAAATAATCTGTACAACAATCCCCCCGACACAAGTTTACCTATATATCAAGCCCGCACATGTACCCCTGGACCTAAAATTTAAAAAAAAATTTAAATAAAATTCATACATATAAGTAATTCTTACAATTCAGTAAGACAGCTTAATTTTTTTAAAAAAAGCAAAAGATCTGAATGCATATTTTACCAAAAAAGACAGGAATGGCTAATCAGTACATGAAAAGATGCTCAACATCATTAGACAAATGCAAAATTAAAACTACAATGAGATACCACTTTATACCTCCTAAAATCGTTATAATTAAAAAGACAATACCAAGTACTGATGAAAATATAAGGCCAGGTGTGGTGGCTCATGCCTGTAATCCCAGCACTTTGGGAGGCCAAGGCAGGTGGATCACGAGGTCAGGAGTTCGAGACCAGCCTGACCAACGTGGTGAAACCCCATCTCTACTAAAAATACAAAAAGATTAGCTGGGCGTGGTGGTGGGCACCTGTAATCCCAGCTACTCAGGAGGCTGAGACAGGAGAGTTGCTTTAACCCGGGAGGCAGAGGTTGCAGTGAGTGGAGATCGTGCCACAGGTACTCCAGCCTGGGTGGCAGAGTGACACTCTGTTTCCAAAAAGAAAAGAAAGAAAGAAAATATAGAGAAACTGGAATCCTCATACATTGCTATGGAAATGAAAGATGGTTCAGCCACTTCAGAAAAGTTTGACAATTTCCTTAGAAGGTAAACATGAAGATACCACATTACTCAACAAATCCAATCCTAGGACATGGATAAGCAGGAGTAATAAAAACACACAAAGACTTGTACAGGAATGTTCATAGCGGGATTATTCACTGGAAAACTGGAAAAAGTCATCCAAATATCCATCAGCTAGATAAATGGATAAACAAATATTATACACGCATGCAAAGAAATACTTTTCAACAATACAATAACAGGCTACTGATACATGCTACACCTTGGAGAGAATTCAAAAATGTTACACTAAGTGAAAGACACCAGATCGCTTTTTCTATAGTCTCTTCCAGCATTGCCTCAGTAGTGGGGACTACAAAATAGCGTTACCTCACATCTGGCCAAGGAGAAGTAGAAGGAATGTGTTATTTCATTTTAAAAAGGGAGAGGAAGGTCTTCTGTTGTGTACAGAAAAGCCTTAAATTTTAATAAACATACTTTGTTGGTTGATTTGAAGGTTAACCTTATGGCTTTGCATGTTTTGTTCCTTCTGCCTGGAATATTCTTGCATTTTAACTTCATCCTGCACTTCCTTGAGGACATACGTAGCAGGACTGTAGCCATGTCAGATCCTGGCCCCCACTTCAGAAGCCTTTACAAGTCAGTTGAAGTCAAGACGGTGAGCCTGTTTAGAACAGAAACCACTTCTTGTCTCTTGAATGGAGCTAGGGGTGGGAAGAGGAGGGACACAGGTGTACACCCAAACCTGCTGTCCTTGTGCCACCAGGTTTAACGTGGAGCCGCAAGGAGAGCAAGAATTCTAGATTCAAAGCTGTCCTCCAGATTTCGAAACTGAAGGTCCGTAGTCATTAAATACTAACTTCCTATTCCTCCCTCTCCCGAGCCCCTGACAACCACCATTCTGCTTTCTGCCTCTATGAATTTAATTTCTCTAGGTAATTCATATAAGTGGAATCATACTATATTTGTTATTTGGTGAGTGACTTGTTTGCTTAGCATAGCATAATACTTTTAAGGTTTATCCATGTTGTACCATGTGCCAGAATTTCATGTCTTTCTAAGGCTGAATAATACTTCATTGTATGTATATAGCGTATTTTGTTTATCCATTTATCCGTCAATAGACGTTTGAATTGTTTCTACCTTTGGGCTATTGTGAATAATTCTGCTATGAACATGGGTGTACAGATCTCTTTTTGAGATCCTGCTTTCAGTTCTTTTTTGTCTATTACCAAAAGTAAAATTACCAGGTTATATAATAATTCCATCTTTAATTTTTTGAGGAACCACCATATTGCCATATTATTTTTCACAGTGGCAGGAGCATTGCACAGTCCCACCAGCAATATACAAGTTTCCAATTCCTCCACAGC
The DNA here is from genome assembly GCF_002776525.5 of Piliocolobus tephrosceles. Lineage (NCBI taxonomy): Eukaryota > Metazoa > Chordata > Mammalia > Primates > Cercopithecidae > Piliocolobus > Piliocolobus tephrosceles. The sequence continues at coordinate 23,892,101 of NC_045443.1, read as the reverse complement.
CTTGCCATCATTTGTTATTTTCCGGTGCCTTTTTTTTTTTTTTTTTTTTTTTTTTGATAGTAGCCATCCTAATGGGTGTGAAGCAGTATCTCTTCTGCTTTTGATTGCATCCAGGTCATTTTGAAAATAGGTTTGTCAAGACGGGAGAATGAAACATGTTTAATTAGACAGTTCATTAACTAGACTTATGAATTATACATTTTTGTACATTCAACATGTGAGTTCCTGTCTCTGCTTTTGTCCTGGTATTCAGTGCATTTAAGGCCTATCCTGGTTTTCACGCATTACGCTTGAAGAACATGCAAAAGAAATGTGATAATGTTACGGAAAGTCCCTGTTTAAACTCAAGTTGCTATGATAATTTTCTGTGAAAAAACATTATGAAAAATAATGTGCAAAGCAAATTTATTCACACTGAAACATGCTGCTATGTTTTGAAAGATTTTCTCCAGTACATTAGTTTCTCTTTAAACTCCACATTTAAGTTACATTAAGAAGCTGAAATTAAGCGATAAAGATAACACTTATGGAGCCTTGAAATTGCTTTTTGAATTTTTCCTCACAAATGATATTCCCTGTTCCTCCTCTTGAAAACAGGAAAAGAAAGAAGAAATAAACAAATACTTTTCCATCAAATATATATAGTATATATCTTTTTAGGTTTTATTTAAACTTTAACAGTTCATATTCAACTGTTTTTTAAAATCATAATAGATGACATATATTTTAAAATCTCTATTCCAAATGTTTAACACATTTCACATATGTTAATTGTTCTTGCCATATTTCAAACCCTGGACTGAAAAGAAATCTTCCATTTTTATATGTATGTTTGACCTGGGAGAAGCTATTAATCAGCAAGATTTTAGCTCTATAATGTTCTTTTAGAAGATGTAAGTCTATATATTTGCTTATGTGCAATTTTAGAAGTGACAGCTATTTATTTTTGAGTGAGGACTTTATCACTGAGCATGAAAAAGGATTACAACTTTTTCCTTATGCCTACTTAAACTCTTGGGGTAAACTAAACAATCTCATTGGTCACATTTTATTAAATACTTTAAAATCTCAATTACCTGACTTGGATTATATGAATGTATCAAATTATCACATGTACCCTCAAAATATGTACATCTAATGTATAGCAATAAAATATATTAAAAATATGTAAAATTTATTTATATTCATTTATGACATACCTCTTCTGTCTCTGTTTTATATACTGGTGTTTGATATGAGATTGCACTTGCAGAAAAGGATAATACTTACAAAAATAATTTTAAACAATTTCACAAAAAAACAGTATTAAATGGTATGCATGCTCTTAGCACTCTCCATTCAGATAATGACAGTGTAAAAAGTTCACAGATTATCTTTAGGAATCAGTATGTTTTATCATACAGTATTTAAGAAAGACATATTTCAGTTGAATCTTACTGTTCTTCTTTTTTTCATTTAAAATGCCTTTTGTGCCCAGCTCTCCTACGAAGTTGGTGATTTGGGGAGAAGAAATGTAAGGAGGGTGAAAAGGGGGAGAGTAAGGGTAGAGAGAAGATGGTGGACATAACTTATTTTGCACTGTCTTCACAATAAAGTAGAATTATCTCCATCTCCTAATCCATGCCTGAAGTAAAGGAAAATAGTTGGATCAAACCATACACTGTCCTATGCTGCTGACTCCTAAGTAAGTGACTGTATATGGCATCATCTCTGTCTCCTGTGCCTTTATCCAGATTGACTGGGCACACAAAAGGGAGACCTGTAGAAAGATCCCAGTGAAAAAAAAAAATTAAAGATCCAGCAATCCCGCTTCTGGGCATGTATCCAAAGGAAATGAAAGCAGCATATTGAAGAAATATCTGTACTCCAATGTTGATTGCAGCATTATCTACGATAACCAAGACATGGAATCAACCTTATTGTCCATCAGTAGATGAATGGATACAGAAAATGTGATATGTGTGTATACACACACACACACACACACACACACACACACACAATGGAATACTTTTCAGCACTGAAAAAAAAGAAAATCCTGTTATTTGTGAAAACATGGATAAACCTGAAGGATGTTCTGTTAAGTGAAATAAGCAAGGCACAGACAGACAAATACCATGTGATCTCATTTACCTGTGTAATCTAAAACAGTCAAACTCATGAAAGTAGAGAGTAGAATAGTGATTACCAGGGTAGAAGGTAAGGGGGACTGAGGAGATACTGGTCAAGTAATAATTTTTAAAAATAGAAAATTAAACTTTGAGCAAACTACAAAGATCCCAAAGAAAGAGCTTATACCTACCAGCAACCATAACTACTACTAAATATCTTTTACTTTCTAAATAGCAAATATTTAAGATTCAGCAAGTAAATCATGTATATTTATTTATCAAAAAGAAGGCATTTGTCATCTGTCTTTTCCAAAATATTTCGGAATATCCATATGCTTCAACTCTTGGTTCTCTTGTCTTTTGAAAAGATACTTTTAACTTTTTTCAAATAATCTCCACCCATTTTTGGTATTTATTTTGCAAATAGAAATTCAGTTACTGTTATGATTATGACTACAATGAGGGTATTAAGAATCTATTTTGTTCTTATGCTGATAAGATTTAAATTCATTTTTTTCTCAAGCAAATGAAATGAGTGAATGAATGTGAATTTTATCTGTATTATTAATGAGCCTTTCTTTCTAATTATTTGGATTGTACAAGCATTCCAAATTCCTTTTGGATTTTAAAAATTTGTTCCCTGTATAGTCACTATCATTATGAAATACATTAAATATGTACAAAAGATCTATATTAATATTTTACATAGTCAATTTCTGCTTTTGTTCAATTTTACTGTTCCTCGTTTTTAAAATTTTCTGATAAAGCATTGATTAGCAGGGACATAATCTCTGCCTTCAAGGGGTTTACTGGTCAGTAAATGATTTGGGGCAACAAATCTTGATAGATATTTTTGTCAGTGCCTAATGCACTGAATCCAAATACTCCAGATGGCAGTTCAGTGGACTAGTAGTCATTGAGAGAAGTTGTGTTTTTAGCAATTTCAGGAAAGTAAGCTATTACAGAAAAGTGGCAAGAATTTATCACCTCTAGGAATTAATAAAATAGACTAGCTTAGAATTTAAATAAACTGTTTGTAGAATTTCTCTACTCCTCACACTGAAAAGTACTTGTTTAAGGTATTTTTATGGGTATCTTCATATAAAAGCATGATTGATTTAACACTATTGATTCTAACCATAGCATAAAAGCTATGTTGTCCAAATACAATTATACTATTTTTTCCCCCAAAATAGCAACAATTAATTAGTACAAGTTAAAATATCTGTTATCCTACCAGACCTTTTCTGGCCCCAGAGTGGGCCATTAGAGATGAGCAGAAAGAATGCCTGTTAATGAACTGCCAGCCCACTGCCCAGTAGCGCTTTGGTGCACATAAAAATAAACTACAAGAAAAGCTGATTAGACTTGAGTAAGTTAGATACAATTCAAGCTTATGTTGTTGGTGGTGGAGAACATCACACTTTTCATAATTTTTTAAAAGTGTTTTAATGAGCCACACTTTAGGGGAAGTTCATGATTGAATGAATCTAGTCATTCAGGGAAATCCTTTCTGTGTGAATTAATTCTTCCTTTGTCAAGAAGGAAAGAAAGAAATAAAAGAAAAATATAGTATATGTGTTTTGTTTTTCTTAAAAGGATAATATGATGAATATACACAAATGAGAATAGATGATTGGTGAGAATACTTATATACTTATGAAGATTGTGTATAAATTGTATTACCATCCTGTTCCTCTGTTTCTCTTTTCTTTTCCCCAGTTAATTGGCAATTTTTATGTGCCCAGTGTGCTATGAACTTGAAATTATTTTTTCCATCTTCATTTCACAACTGTTACTGCAACTCAAGTTCTTATGATCAGAATTATCACTGTTAAATGTTGATAACCTCATAGCTGATATTTCTGTATTATCAATATTCCAGCTAAAAACATTATATCTATTGCTCTCAAACAGTCAGTGGCTTTCTCTTACTACATTTTCAATGAAAACTCTTTTGCTTATGTTTCAAAAGCTTTCATAAGATGAATGTAGCCTACAAAACTAATGTTATTTTCCTCTAACATGGCTATGCACTGTCCTTTCTACCACTCACTGTTCCACACCAACCTCTATATTTCCTTTGCAGCAACTAGCTCATTCCTGCTCTCATGCCTTTCATTTAATTGTACTCCCTTCCTAGAATATTATCTCATTTTTCTAAGTCCACCTTAACTCCATCTCTTCTATGAAAACATACCTGAATGCACTGATGCATTTCTTCTCTCTAACACCTTCAACAGTGACATACAGTTACAGTACACTTATAGTCTCATTGTTTTCTGTTTATCAGTCTTGACTTAAGGCAGATACTATGTTTGTACAATTTCTGTCTCCTCTGCTATTTTTTTTGGGGGGGGAGGGGGTGAGGTCTCACTGTGTTGCCCAGGCTGATCTCAAACTCCTGGGCTCAAGAAGTCCTTCTGTCTCTGCCTCACAAAGTGCTGAGATTACAGGTGTGAGCCACCAAACCTGGCTCAGCTCAGCCTTTTATGTTTAGTGTTAGCTGTTTGTTTCTGATGTTTTAGACAACTTCACTATCGTAAAAATACATTCAAATCATAATATACCTTATGTTTAACTTTGGGTTTTATTTGTCATTATGTAAAGAAAGATGTTAACCAGATTTTCTCTTTAAGACACACATTGAAACATAAGTGGATTTTATAGTTCTCCAGATGCTTTTTACTTCGGGTGACCTTCTAGTAGTCACTAGATTTCATGCCCCTTTCCCCTCTACAAAGTCAACCAAGGGTTCTGTGACTGTTGACTTCACTCAGGGTAAACACCTGTTATTAGGCTGGATTTTGCTTCAAGAACATTTAGTAAAAGAAGGAAACTGTTCATCATTTCTTGGCTTCTTTGTTTTAAAATCAATACTACACATATTTTAGTGGATAGAAAAAAGAGCATAAATTTTTAAAACTTTGAATTAAAATAAGTCACAGCAGCATTTAAAAAAGTTATCCACTCTTATATATATAGCCAGATAGAAGAATTATTGTCAGCTTCTTTAATTTTACTGAAATTTCCTATTAATTTGTGAATGGCTAGGGTAGAACACAAGACTATTAAAATTCCTGATCTTATCTGTGCAGACTCAAAGTATGTTAAATTCTCTAGGACGGGGTTCATTTCTGCTTTTGTATTATAATGTAACTTTTAAGAAAATATATCTGTGACACAAAATGTGTTGAAATAGGTATTTCCTGGCCTTATTTCAATACCTTGGCAAACCAGGAAAATTTGATATGCTTGGTGGAAAATGCAATGATGTGGGAATAGTAGAAACCTGATCACAGTTGGGTAAGAGTAATTCTAAAATTTGTCCTCTTGCACAGAAGCCAAATATGAGAAAGGGATTATGGGCAATTTGGGGTAGAGAAGAGCACCCTAATGTTAGCCACCCTCGAACTGAATAGCAGGCTTATCTCTCATCATAAATTACATTAAGTCTCTGTATTCTGTAGAAATACCAGCAAGGCAAATGATATCATACTGTTATTATAGAAATATTAGCCTATTTAACTGGGTCTATCTCTTTTACAAATGTTTCTTCCCTTTCAACTCAAAAGCAATTCTTTTAGGACAGTTTTACTCAGATACACCTTAATTCCATGTTTAAAAGGGTAAAAGTACATTTATTTCAATGAGGAAAGAATATGAATAACTTTTATTTCCAAATATATGTCATCCCCATCCTTTAAATCCTTTAACTCAATAAACTATTTTAGAGTTTTTAATCTTGTATGTTTAATATTAGTTCTTATATTTCTTTGGAAATTATGACTGTCTCTGGTGCCTAATATTTAAATATTGAATCACATTTAATGACTACTTGGTTAAGCTATTTAAATATCTAAATAACACAAATAACCAATAATTTTGTCAATAATATGAAGAATCAAAATTAAATTTTGAATAACTGTTTTGTTCACATTTTCTTTACCCACAGATATTGTAATGTTCCATGTCATTAGTAATTATACAATAATCTCATTTTTAGTGTATAACAAAATCTGTAATAGGAATTTTTATCCTCTAGTAATAATACCCAGTGAAATCATTTTTAAAGACAAGAATACAATATACAATCCAATATGAAATGCATAAACTATAATATAGTTAGCTAGTTAATTTGTGAAAAAACATATTTTTTAAAATTCAATATTAGTACATGCATTCTACTGGGCAGAGTTTTAATCTGTAAAGTGATATCCTAGGATAACTGGTTGTTTTCTTAAAGACTTTATAAGTAGTTTAGAATGATGCCAGAAAGAAGTGCTTCTTAAATTGCAGGGTATAATGCCATAGATTTTTAACACAGGTGGGAGAAATGGATCAATTCTGGTAGTTTTTCTTTAAATGGTAAACTCTAAAGTCTTCATTTTTGAAGTGAATTATCCTTTTAATGTTTATGTAATTGAAGACAATCATTTTTATTCTTTCCAGTTGGCTGGGTTAAGAAAAGATGTAATTATTCCAACACATAAAACCCTTACGAGACAATTATTAATATAAAAATATTTTTCTGGTTTTCAGTTTTTCTCTGGAATATGTTTTACATTACTTTGCATAAAAATAAGCCATAATTGTTATCGATAATGTTAATGTATTTTTATTTAGGTTATAGTGTCTGGAGAATTATGTATGTGTATTTTCACATAAATGTGTGCTGTCTTCAGTTTTCATTATTTTATTTAGAGAGAGACACTGCTAATCAGGATCTGTGGCTTATTGTGAGCAATTTTGTCTTTTGGAATTTCTCTTTCAGAAAAAAAATTAAGATAATCCAGATAACTATTTCACAGTACTTCTCCTTGAGAGCTTTTTTTCTTGCTTCATTGTAGAAATTTTAGCTTGCATTGTAAATGCCATCCATGGAATCTCAAGACGAATGAGAAATAAGAAACTGGGATATGTGTGTGTGTGTGTAAAATTTATTTAATATTAACTATTTAGTAATTTAAATGATATATTTATTTAATAATTATTTTCTTATGTAGTTATTTAAAATTTTAACAAAGTGCAAAAAGAAGATGAAAAGAGTAATAATCTGAATATTTGATGTAGCATTTGAATTTAAAGCAACTTCCTTGTTTTAGGATAATGTATCATATGGCTATCATTATCAAAGTAAAATTTTTCTTTTATTAATTACTTGGACAATTTCTATTGCTTATTTGATAAGAATAGGTAATGGCTTAGTGGAAGAATATGTGTTTTAGGCAGTATTCTTTAAAACCTTAATCCTCAAGATAATTTGAGATTTGTCTGGGTTTATATATCATGAAGTAAACTAAACTTCTGGCAAGCATCCAGTTAATTTTTATCAACATAGATAGGCTGACCAGATAATATTCTTTAAGTGCTTTTTTTCCATTGCCTTTCAGTGACTTTTCTTTACTTCTACCCACCTAACCCTCAGAAAAATTGTTTCAGGTGCCCATTTCAAGAAATCAAAGAGGCATACAGGGCTTGAACCAATATGGATAGTAGAAAATTACTGTGTATATGAAGCATCCTTTTGTAACACACTGTATAAATTCAAAGTAGAATATAAAGAGCTCTTAACTGGATAATATGTTATACTTGCCTTCCATAGACATTGGAATAAAGTAAATATGGATGGCTCTTATTTGCTTTGAGTCCCTGGACATACTGAAGGTGAGATCACTTATATGTGATATCTGCCATTTCTCCCCTAAAAAGTAATGAAATCTGAGGTGACAGCTTCTTTCTTTAAATATTCCAGTACACTAAACAAAATGCCCATAGGAAAAATACCACATCTGAATATATGTACTCTCTGAAAGGTACGTTTATTTTATGATTCATAGTATTCTTTCTCCCCCCCTCTCTCTTTTTCTTCTGTAGCAGTTATATGCTGCCCAGCTAGCTGCAATGCAGGTATCTCCAGGAGGGAAGCTGCCAGGCATACCCCAAGGCAACCTTGGTGCTGCTGTATCTCCTACCAGCATTCACACAGACAAGAGCACAAACAGCCCACCACCCAAAAGCAAGGTACCCTTTTGAAGAAGCCACTGTCTTGCCACTTAGTTTTATTTTTCATTCAATGGTATTTATTAAATGTCTATTATATGCCAGCAGCTAGGTTAAACTCTGGGTGTACAAGGAGGTAAGAATCAAGTAAGGGCAACAGGTGTGCATGTAAACTTATCTGCATACATGCAACCATTCATTTATTCATGTATTCAATATGCATGTACTGATAACTATAGCAGAAAATGTGAGTGATAAAAAAGATAATCAAGTGGGTATCTTGTACCCAAGGAGCTTACAGTCTGATTATGTAGATATTTATAAAAATAGCCAAATAGCCATACTCTATGATACAAAATAAATTTTGTAAAAAGTTATAGATAAAGTACATTGGAAGTTATATTGGGAGGCAGAGATGATCTTCAGTGAGAGATCCCAGCAGGAGTTTGCCAGAGAAGGGACAACTGAAATAGACCTTCAAATGCGAGTAGAATTAGGACCTACAGAAGGTGTTTTAAAAATATCAGTGACTGTTATGATGTGGTGCAGTGTAGATATACTTTTAGATAAATCACCCACCCAATGAGATTATGATGTAAGGAAATGAAGATAATAGTAGTGTTAGAAGTAAGGCAATTTAGAAGTAGTTTTGGTTTTTAAGCTAAGAAAACATTAAAACACATGGAAAAGGATCAGGGAAAAGTCAAATAATGTATGTTTCTTGGCCTAAAAGGAGAGAAAAATTGATTTTAAAATTGTATTTGTATTAAGATCTTGCTTAAATGATATTGTATAAATATGTTAAGCTTTCCATGCAAGAAATAAGAAGAGTGATCATAAAGCAATATTCCTTGAGATTACTCAGGGAAACAACCCCAGAAAATTTGATTCTATTAGAAAATGTTGAATAGAAAGCTGACATATATATATATATATATAAATTTTTTTTTTTCTGAATTATGTAGAAAATTGCTTCTGATCTCCATCCCATGAATACCATGTTGACATGTCTAAAGCAAACTAGGGTAAGAATAGTCACAATCGTTGAAATACACAGAGAAAAAGATTAGAAAGTATTAAAAGAAAAAAATCCAAGAATCCTAAAAAAATCTTTCTCTAGTACCCTGGTGGCTCTGTCAGGATGTCGTTCAGAGTTATTGTACACTCCAGAGAGTAAATCAGTAAGGAGAAGGGATCAATCAATCATTTGGAAAAGGGCACTCTAGCCTCCGTCTTCCTAGAATTCCCCAGTCCTTTTCCATATTACTGAAAGACAAATATTTTGGGGAATATGACTTAACCTGGACAAGGACCTTAGACCATGTTTTTTCAACAATATGTAGAAATATTTAATGAAAATGATTGTACATACTACATTGACAGTAGGAGTATACATATGCCACTTTTAAGATCTATTTCAGTTGTTTAATGGACCATGCATCTTCTGTGCTTAATGTATATCTAAGACCTGGTCTGCTTTTCTTTATAATCACAACAGCACGTAAGTTTTTAAAACTTGGTAATAATTTTAACATTTATTAAATACATTTAATTTTAAAGTAGTGATAATTTTAGTGTTTCTGTGGACCAGCAGTTTTCATGTATCACCTGTAAAGAAAAATGTACTTCGGATAAAATAAATCGCTGTAGCAGCATAGTCATTGTCATACACAGATGCATCTGTGAGTTATTATTCTCTGTTTTTTCCCTTGATTTATTGATGTTATTTCACATCATGTTTCATAATGAGGCTTTACATCAGGACATTTCACTTTATGATTTTAGGATATGTAGCTCACTTTTAAATGGCTGATGGATTTTTTTCTTACACCTACAATCACTTTTTATCATTGATAGCTTCTCACCAGATTACTTATACAAAACATCATGAAGCTTTTGATGTCAGTCAGCCCCATCCATTTATGCATCTGCTGATTTGTCCATTCACTCATTTATCCATTCAAATGTTTATTGAGCAGTTGCTACAATGATATTTTATTAGGTAACCATGGAAAATGCTAAAGTAACTGAAGGTTTGCTTTGCTAAGATTAAGAAATTGCTTTATGAACTATATAGTTCTATACATCCATAGAACCTTATAGACTTTGTGCAAAAGAGAATCATTCTTTCAGTAGTGTCAGAAATCTGCCACATCCTGTGGTTTTATATACCTCTGTTTATTTAATACAAGTGAAAAAGTAGATTGTGTTTCCATAGCCATGATTATACATTATTTAAAAATATAGTTCTTCTTTGAAATTCAATTACTTTTTGAAAGTAAGCCTTTATGAATTTTCTATCATATCAAGTTTAAGAAAACAGTGGGTGTTGTACTTCTTTCCATCCACAATTATTGTAAAATACACAAAGGTTTAAGAATAAAGTGCCTCTTTTCAAGTAACAACGATTGAATAAAAATATGCCCTTTCTTTGCTCAGTGCCCTCTAGCATACTGTCCACAACTGCTCTTATTGTCAGAAAAGATTTCTTCAGTGTGTTTGTGTTTCAACTCAGCAGTAAAATGTAGTGGGTTAAAAATAGCCACACCAATAAGTAATACTGTTGTCATTTTAATGAAGAACATGGCCAAAAAAAATACCACCTATAGTAAATAAAGAGGACCCATTACAATACATGAATTTACTTTCTTATAGCCTGGAATTGACATTTATACATAGCATAATAAACATTTTGACTTCACAAAGCTATTTTATTCATGTGTAATAGCTATCATTTATTATCATATTTATGTTTTTAAGCAAATAATTATTAATGTCCTGGGGGTATTTTCTGTGTGTTTTATTGGCAAATTTTCATGTCTGTGTTACCATAAAATAGAGTTATTTTATTAGAGGATTTTGTGTTGTCTACATACCTACCTGGCATAAACCAAATTGATGGTTTAAGTTAAAAGTATATTTGCTCTTTGGAACAATGGAATCACAAGTCACATCCAGGTGATGATGTGAGGATAATGATCTTATTGATAGCTATCAAAAATTTACCATGTTCTCTGAGTTGTATTGCCTGCCTTTCTTCCTGGGTATGCCTTTGCCTTTGACTCAGAACTCTAGAGAAGGACACAAACAAAACTTATTTGCAATTTGCAAAAAATGGAAGGGGGGAATCGAAAGGAGGGGGCTCCAAAAGACTGTAAAATTGTACAGCATGAGTCCTCTGATGCATGCTGTTTTCAATCTGCTGTATGCCAGTTGGAGGCTTGGGGAGTGTGTGTGCGAGAGAGAAAGGATAATGCTGAGAAATGATAGAGTGGCTGTGACCTCCAAGCTCAGCCTGGAAATCCAAGACATTGATTTCACTTAGCATTCCTGCTGAGAAATCTGGCGGAGTTCAGTTGTAATAAAAGAACAAGATTCTGTTCTAATGGTAATGGCGTATGACAGACATATCACTTTGTCTGTCCTCAGCACCAGAGAGAGGAGAATTGGAGAAAGGTCACCTGACCTGCCTGTGGTGTTGTACGAGTGCTGTACTGAGCTTTGAACTGCCGCCCAGGAGCATAATTATTTATAATATTAAATGATAAAGAAACCTTTTGAGGACTCACAGTGAATCTCTGAAAATGGCACACTGGAATTGTGTTCTGTAAATCTGAAAACACGAAAAGAAATCTGGTCTATTCAAAATCTGCATTCAAGAACATGCATAGTGTTGCTTGTTGAGTTACAGGTCCTTGAACTTACTGTTTGTGAACTGTTTGCATTAATGCCTGACATATTGTCATGAGTTACTTTTTCTTTTCTCAATGCCTTGGTTTTATTAGTCCCAAGCCAAATATATACATACATATACATATATATAGTTATATGTATATACATACGTATATATATGTATATGTATATTTTTCCCCCCATGGTCTATCTTGCCAAAGACTGGATGATACAGAATTAAGAGCATTGACAGATTTTAAAAATTTCTCAGCTGTTACAATAAAATATTTCTAAATACTTGTACATTTGTCTCTTTAGCAATTATTTAATTTGCTCCCTTTTGGATGTTACTCCAGGACTGTTTTTTTTCATTGACCCACAAAAGCGAATATGTTTAGCTCTATTCTAGCTCTTGTATATCCTAACAGCTAAGTTTATGGCTAAATGTTGGTAAATAAGTCTGAGTGAAAGTATAAAACCTTGAAATTTTATGACAAGAGATCCTGTTCAATGAAAATTATAAAAATAATTATACCTTCTCACATTAAAGAAAATTATTTAATTGAGTTATTGTTAAGCAGTACTGACATTTGAATTACGTATACAGTAATGTTGTTTTGAATCTGCTTATAGCCTTAACAAATGTTTTAATTATTTGCTTGTAGTTTAACTTTCTGCCACAGAAGGAACTGCAATGTATTCAGCAACTTTCATTTTTGCACGACATATTTATTTAAATGAATTTCCACATACTTTCATGTAGTCTTTTAAGAGACTAGATGACCTTTGTTTTGTTATAGTAATTGATCTTTTGGTACATTTGTTTTCTAAAAATAAATCATTTCTTTTAAATTTAATGGAATCAGTATCAGACTTAAAACAGTTACTTTAGGAGGAAGAGTATTTAGACTCAGTTTCACACACAGCTCATAATAATTGTTAGTTATGAATAGGCTTATAGTTCTGTGTTATCAAGAAGTCTTCAAATGTTAAGACTTGGTGTGCTAAAATCCAGACTTCACATTGTAAGTGTTCTGCCATTGTAAAAGTAGCGACCTCTTGGGAAAATCCTAAGAGCAACTTGTAAATACTATAAAACCTCCCTTGGTATTTGATGGAAACGTACATATTGCCGGCAGCAGCCAAGAACAGTCAGTTTAAAAAGCCGATGACAAGAGAGAATTCCTGGGTGCTTTTCTTTTAACCTTACCATGACCCCAGTCATACCCCAAGTCACAGTTGTGTTTCTATCAATGGCAAGAGCACACAGATTGTCCTAATCAATTTTTTTGTTCTTTTCGAATACTTCGGACAGTGATGTTCCCATTTGCTCAGCAGTAGCACCTGGGAGTATGACAAGGAAAAGAAATGTTTCTCCAACAAGCCAGAAATAGCCCTAACCAGCTGACCAGACACAACCAGATTCTTTGAGCTGCACTGTCCTTATAATATTGCTTCAAATTCAGAAGCAAGAACTGGAACTTTATTGTTATCTGATCCTCTTTCAAAGGCATAGTAAAGATTTTGCCCGATGTGGTACCACCTGTTTGTGTAGTAATATCAGCAGTGCCGATGACTCCCATTAGGGAACCTATTTTTTTGCTGAAATGGTACCAATCACATAGTTTCAAGCTATCAAGTAAACATTATATCAATACACACTGATCTGCAGGGTAGAATTTTGTAGTTTAACACTATGAGTCACCATTTGTGGTACACATATACACAAGATTACTTAGCAATATGCTAGCAGTATGAGAAATCAGAGGATAATCAAGATTCGTCTTGATTGAGGATGAGTTCTCACAGGAGATTTGGGAAATGAACCCATTTTTGGTAGTTGGAGACAGTGTTTTATGCCAAGTGGGGAAAAAGCAGAATACAAAGCACACATACAGCATAATCACAACCAAGTCTACCTACCACTAACGCAAAGTATAAAACATTATTTTTAATATTGTGACAAAAAACATCTGTTGAAGATAAAGCACAAGAGTGGCCGGGCGCGGTGGCTCGTGCCTGTAATCCCAGCACTCTGGGAGGCCAAGGCGAGTGGATCACAAGGTCAGGAGATCCAGACCATCCTGGCTAACATGGTGAAACCCCATCTCTACGACAAAATACCAAAAAATTAGCTGGGCGAGGTGGCGGGCGCCTGTAGTCCCAGCTACTGGAGAGGCTGAGGCAGGAGAATGGCGTGAACCCGGGAGGCGGAGCTTGCAGTGAGCCACGATCGCGCCACCGCACTCCAGCCTGGGCGAGAGGGCGAGACTCTGTCTCAAAAAATAAAATAAATAAAATAAAATAAAATAAAAAGATAAAGCACAAGACAACAAAGAGACTTCATGAGTTTGAAATGGACTAGGAAGTGCTAAGGCCTCCACAGGAATATTTCCGTGATGAAAAGTTCAAAAAGCACTTCTCTATGTAACTATAACCTCATTTAATAGTTTTCACATTTCATCTGACCATGTGAAATTTTGAGTGGTAGTTTCTAGGGGTGTTATTTCCAATATGTAAAAGTTTTAGAATACTGCTATTTGACTTACTCTGAGAGCTCTTAAGGTCAAAATCTCAAATCATGACTTACTGCACAGGGCTAAAACTGGTCTGTGAATGTAGTATTTCTAAGTAATTCACGGTGCTGAAATAGTATTGATAAAAGAGGAGCCGCCATTTATCTCTATATATCAGCATCAAATCACTGATCCATCCTGAAACTGGTGGGCCTGGTACTTTTGTAGATTCCATTTCTCTCACAAGTTCAGGACAGAAAGGGGTATTAGCCTCAGCTAATTATAACCGCATTTAAATTGACCATTTTCTAGTCTTAACAGTATCTGGCATATCACTTAAATGCCAGAATCTGCTTAATAAATTGTTCTGTATGCTTTGTTACATAGCTGTTGAAAACCCCTTTCTCTCCTTTATTTCAGTATCTGTGAAATAACTATTTTGTTAGCCTTTGAGATGTGTGATATGGATGTGTCATATACTCAAGAGGTGAATTTCATCTAAGAAGAATCACCCCATAAACTACAAATGCAGCCCGTTATCATTATCATCACTTCCTGGGTGGGACTTATTTACAGTGGATGTAACATAGTCGCCCTGTCATTTTAAATGAAATAGTTTTCTTTTTGTGATTCTGTGTTGCTACATGGAAATATGTTAAATGAAATGTTATCAACAGAACCCCTGTGATGAGCCTCCTCCTCTCCTTTTCATCTTTATTCAGTTGATGGAAATCTCAAATGACTAGGTACTTAAACAGAGGCTTTTCTGAGCTCTCTGGTATTAAATGTCCAGATCATTAGGCGATGTATTCTTATGACGCAGAAGAAAGTTGAGGGTTGATCACATTTTTACCATAAAAATAATAAAAATTATAAAAGAGGCTAGTTGTAATCTCAGCATTAAACGAAAAAAACAAATACGCAGAATGATTTAGGTAGTGTCCTTTGAATTTTCCCAGGCTGGGCTGTGTATCCCAGTATACTGATTTTGTTTTGACAGAACCATGTCTCATGCACACAGCATGATGAGCCATGTCAAAGCTTTTTAATAATGCAAACCATGGGCAAAGAAGAGGATGTGGAGCATGTGCAGACTAAGAAATATCCACAGAATCACATTTTCTAAGGGAAACTTGCACTCTAAAATAGGTGCACCCCAAAGTAGATTCACCATCTAAAAATCTGTGTGTTTGAAGCATTGTAATCAAAAACAGCAGGTAGTTAAAACCTAAATCATTTAGGGAAATAAAAACAGAACAACAAAGGATATCTGGATATAGGAGTATCTAATAAAACCTCAATGAATATCATAGCTGAAAATGCTAAGTCACTATTGTGTCAGAGACTGAGAAAGCAAAAGTACATTTCTGTAGTTACTCTTTTTGGGGAGAATCATTTATAATTTTGACTTCCTAAAGCATACTTTAAAACAATTGAAATATTTTATTTTTTATGCTAAATTATTATCATTGCCTCCTTTGGAGCTGTCGATAATCAACTCCTTTTTGTCACTTTAGCCATCACCTGTACTGGAACTGTTTGATTTGAGACTTGATATGTGAAACTAAGGAGGGCTATTCTTAATGTCAGAGTTGGTTCTTTCTCTTTATTAAATATATGTTGCCTACACACTCTTATTCATAAAAGAAGAAGAATTTTAGCGGTCTCTCTTACAGAGGTGCCTCAAAGTATAAATTTGTTTGTAAAATGACAATAATTACTGATGTCTTATTTAGGTTGATGGAAAATAGTATATAAGCAAAATTATTCAATAGATTTTATCTAGATTTTCCACTAGAGAAAATAAAGAATACTATTAATATTTTTAAACATTACAAAATGGAGAGCAGAAAGAAAACAATATACAAACTAAACAGGTAGACGTGAGGGTTGGAAAATAGATATGAAACATTCTAAACTGAAGACAAGTTAAAAACCCAAAGTACTCAAAAGTTGTATTTATTTGATAAAATTTATAAGATATTTTATTTATAGAGGTATGGAAGCTTAAGTCAGAAGGAAATCCAGAAGGTATTCAGTCCAAGACACAATAACCCAGTCTCAAGGTCACTTTGCTTCTGCCTAGAGTCTCACAATGTCAAGGAGTCCACCAGTTAATGAGATAGCATTGTCTTATTCAGAATAAGTCTTTTTTGTTATTTTCTTTATTTTTATGGATTTAGGAGTACAAGTACAGTTGTGTTACAAGGATATATTGCTTAGTGGTGAGGCCTAGGCTTTTAGTGGACTCATAACTGGAATAGTGTACATTGTACCCAACAGGTAGTATTTCAGAATAAGCCTTAATATCACAATGTTCTTATTTAAAGAGAACTGAAAGCATCTTTCCAGGACTTTTTCTTTTGGTGTCACTGAATAACAATTACATTAGTTGTTCTCTTTCGGTTGCAAGTGACAGAAAATGGAAGTACATTTGGTCACAATTTTTTTTTTTTTGTTTTGTTTTGTTTTGTTTTGTTTTTGAGACAGAGTCACTCTGTCGCCCAGGCTGGAGTGCAGTGGCACAATCCGGCCTTACTGCAAGCTCTGCCTCCCAGGTTCACGCCATTCTCCTGCCTCAGCCTCCCGAGTAGCTGGGACTACAGGTGACACCAGGCCCGGCTAACTTTTTTGTATTTTTAGTAGAGACGGAGTTTCACCATGTTAGCCAGGATGGTCTCCATCTCCTGACCTCGTGATCCGCCAGCCTCGGCCTCCCAAAGTGCTGGCCCGTGCCTGGTCCGCAATTTCTTTTTTTAAGTTCTTCTGATTTCATGTGTGGTTTAATCAGGAGCCCAAACAATATCATACAGAGTTGATTTGTATTTCCTAGCTCTGCTTTCATTCTTAAAAGAATGGTCCCTTTTTAGTGTTCTGTAGTACCCTATGTTTACATCTACCATTCACTGATTCAACAAATATTATTTCTATCATGTATCAAGTTTAGTTCAAGCCAGTAGAACTATAGCTGTAAACAAAACAGTAATTCTCTTACAATTTACAGTTGTAATGGGGAGAAGCAAGCTATGAGCAATTAAACACATAGATAATTTTGTGCATGGTAAGTGCTATGAAAAAAATAAAACATGGTCAAAGATAGTGTGCTGGGGACAAGAAAGGGTATCTTCTTGGGAGAGAGCTTTAAAGGAAGCCCCCTCTGAAATCATGAAAAGGAGGACACCTGTAAAGGTCTAAGGAAAGGTTGTTCTAAACAGGAGGGAAAGTAATTGCAAAGACTCTGATATGTGGATGAGGCTGGTGAATTCAAGGTTCAGAGAAAAGGCTGGGGTAGCTAAAGTGCAGTGAACATGAAGGAGAATGATAAGGAGTCAGGCTGGGAAATGAGAAAGATCAGATCCTATAGGATTTTTTCATGTTCAGGACTTTGAATTATATTCTAAATATATTCATTTTTAAAGATTAATGATATATTTCTATCTGTCACACTACTTATCAAGCTGTTGTTATTATGTACTCATTGTCTTCCTCTCAGGTATCATGTCTTTATAGCAAAGGAATTCTTTTTTCTCCTGTGCCAATTAATTAATTAATATTTTAAGTGCTTCTACAGTGCTTCCTTAGAAACGTACTGGAATTTGAGCCCTAATGACATATCCTGGATGTTGTTGTTGGAGAGACATAATTCCACAAATATTTGTTAATTGCCTGTGAGGTGTTGGAGTCCTAGGACCTGAGGATAGTGGTCAACAGTGTAGACAGATATGTGTGCTCATGTAGCAGAGTGTATAAAGTGAGGGATATGAAGAAAAATGTAGATAGAGACAATCAGATATAATTTAAGAAGGGCAGTAAATATGGACCAGAAGTGTAGATTCAACCCAGAATATTTCCTGTTTCATTTTGTTTTGTTTTGTTTTTTCCAGATTCATTTCATCAGTGAGTTTTCACTGACAATATAGGAAAACGCATACCATTGATAGTACCTGTCACCACCAATGTGAAGCAGATTACAAAGTCAACTTTTTAGATGATATTTTGGCACTAACACAATTACATGAGTATTGATCTTAAAATAGTCACCTTAAAAAACTATAATTGCTATATACTAGTGCTCATAAGAGTTTTGGAGCTCTTGTTTTACATAATGTCTTTTAAGTAGGTAAACAAGTCACATAAGAAAAAACACCCAAATTTCTGATTAGTATGGTTGCTTTCATATATTTTTAAATCCCACTTCTCTCTCTCTCTCTTTTTTCTCTTCCTTCTTCTCTACCTCTTTCCAGTTAGTATATGCTTTTTAAAAGTCACACCTCCTGTCATATAAGCATGTAATGCCACCTGCTTAACAAAGAAAAACACCAAAAACTTCTGTAAAGGTTTTATAAATTTTTTTAAATAATGTTATTTTCTTGGTAAAAAAAAAATCATTATATCATTTATTTAAACATGTACTTTCTTAAAGCACTTAATATTCAATTTATATCAGTGAAATTGATGAGTTTATATGCAAAGATCTAATACATCAGTTTTATTGCATTGTATTTCATAAAATGAGATTCTTTTTAGTTTTACCTGTTTTCACATTCAGTAATGTACATACAACATGGTAGTGGCATTAATTGCACAAAGTTAATGTAAGGAGCAATAGAGATTATTTTATTCCAGAGCAGGTCCAAAATGTTATAAGAAAATGAGGTTCTCCATCATTATTCATGTGGTTTCTCATTACTGCTAATAATCAGCTGAAGAACCCAGTCATTCTTAATTATGGTTTTTAAAACAAAGACCAGAAATTGTATGACTTGATTGGTATTAAATGTGGGGGGAAAAGTCTTCAGCAGATGCAGTGGTATAATTTACATTAAGTGAATTGTTTAGAGTCTGTGTAATATGATCAGAGGAATTTGTAGGCACACATATTCTTTGTCTTATGTATTGTAAAGTTGGAGAACATAAGAAACGTGGACTACCTATATGAAATTTAGAAAAACTATTTTTAAAGGAAACAGAGTAATTTTTTTTTTTTTTTTTTTTTTTTTTTTTTTTTTTTTTGAGATGGGGTCTAGCTCTGTCGCCCAGGCTGGAGTTCAGTGGCTCAATCTCGGCTCACTTCAACCTCTGCCTCCCAGGTTCAAACAATTCTCCTGTCTCAGCTTCCCCAGTAGCTGGGACTACAGGCGCCTGCCAGCACACCCAGCTAATTTTTGTATTTTTAGTAGAGATGGGGTTTCACCATGTTGGTCAGGCTGGTCTCCAACTCCTGACCTCAGGTGATCCACCCGCCTCGGCCTCCCAAAGTGCTGGGGTTACAGACATGAGCCACCACGGCCAGCCCAGAGTAATCTTATATCTCTTATTTAAATTGAATATATATTTAAAATTTTGTCTATACTGAAATAAGAATTTTGCTCATTGAAATCTTCAAACTTATAAATATTAAATTTGAAACATGCACTCTCAGTGGTTCAGAATTATTGAATATTGCTAAGAACCTGATTGTCAGACTGCTGCTTGAAAAATAGAAGTTTCTAAATATTAAGAATAGGTAGGAATTTCTCTAAACCCCAGTTATATACCAGGTTGTAATGGGAAGAACGTGCTCCTCTTCTAGTCCTGAATCTCCTTATAGATAGTATCTTTTGATGCTTCTTAGAATTACACACTTCACCTTGTGAGCTGCAGGACTTAAATTGCAATATCCCACAGCTTTTAGCAGTTGCATTTTCAAATGTGAACTAGCTGATTCCATTGGGTGACATTTTCAGAACCCAACAGTTTAAGAAATATGTTTTATGATTTGGGTTTTTTAAAAGATAAGGATCAGACCTCAAAATTTATAGAAAATAAAGAGAATTTTCATTTTTCTGGTCTTATCAGAATAATATGAAAGAAACAATGTATACTCAAATAGATAAAAATATATTTTCTCTCAAATTTTTGGCCAATACCAAAAAAGTCTAATAACCTCACATTTTCATGAAACCACAAATTATATTTTCTTAAAGCTCTGTTGTAGTGCTTGCAAGGCCAATTTCCAGCATTGGGATTCTGTGGGAGACTTTCATTTAAATTGGACCTTTTAAAAACCAAATAATCTTATTTTTTTGTACTTTTTTATATAATTTGAGCTGTTATAATTTGCTTTACAATTTTGATGACTTTTGGCAGTGTAGATATTTCATAAATAGGAGAAAAATAGAGACCAGAAATAGAAAGGATGAAATACTACAAAAATTCTTCTCTTGTGGTATTTCCAGTAGCACTTAAAATAACATAAGAAAAAAAATACTGTTGTGAAGTATGTTTTAAGAAGCATTATGACAGCAACAGGAATGTCTTTAAATAGGTACAGATTTGTGTTTTCTATACTTCTCTATGCAACTCTTCTGAGGATCAAAGTTTCATTTTAAATCAGTGGGAGCTCAATATTTAGGTCAACCCTACATGAATACAGGGCAAGACAAGAATTTTGGGTCAAATGATGGAATTTTTAGTGCCAGTTTTCATGCAAATAATGCTGTCATTTATCTAAAAAAATGATGATTCTGATCCCATTTTAAAAGAACCTCTAGGTAATTTGTGTTTGTTTTGGTTTTGCTTATCTTTTTCTATTAGCATTCATTAAGTTGCACTGAACTAGAATTCTGATCTATTCTATCTGGGACTATAATTGATGGAGTTACAACAAAATAAGTGAAGGAGGTATCAATTCTATAGGATGGATCACATTAGAAACATGTCTTCTATCTATTAAAATTTAAATAGCTGGCCCCTAATAAGCTCTTAACAAATATACACTTGATTAATGTTTATGTTATAATAATAAATCTTAATATGAATTGAACCCTAGTTATTATAGTTTGTAATATAGTTTTCACTCTTTCAATCTTTGCAAAATTATACTTATGAATACAACACAATCTAAGAGAATGTGTCTGTATAAAGTTTTTTTTAACTGCAGTAATTGCTTTCTAGCTATTGTTAAGGTGAACTTTGGAGTTTTGTATAGCTATATTTTTTTAGAATATGGGCATATAAAATAAGACATTGAGAATTTAATAAGACAAAAAGAAATATGATTTTTAAAAATATGTTTTTTCAAAATATATTTGAGTCCTGCTTTAAAAACCAAGATCCACTTAGAATAGATAGTTAATCAAATATAACTTGTCATAAATGAGTTATCTTCTATTGGGTAAGGAGAGATGAGAATGTTTTCTGTGGGAAAGAGACATGTTGTTGATCTGTTCCTAGCAAGAGACTTTACATTTTGCTTGAAACAAAGCAATATGTTGTTTATATAAATTTTTAAAAATCATGTAATGACTGTTATTCATAGATGAAGTTTCTAGAGTTACTTTTAGAAATGTCAAAACAACTTCTATAAAGGATTCTTCAGTAAACCTTTTGAGCACCTCTAATATGCTGGACACTTTGGTAGAATAAAAAAAGAACAGCAATTAACACATAGTACAATGTAATGGGGAAAACAAACAAGTAAGCCAACAATTAAAATACTGTAGGCTAAGTGCTATTCAAAGAATAATATGGAGGTAAGGAAGAAAGTTGGTAACATAACCCGGGGAGAAATAGGAGAATAAGCAAAAGGGTTCCAGAAGATGTGACATTTAGAAGGTTTTTGAAGTAAAATGGAAACAGTCTGTGCAAGGACACATAGTTATGAACGAATAAAAGGTTGGATTTTACCTGAATTTTGGAGAAAGAAACAAGGTTGAGTGTAATACATCTGTAGAACTTTGGGAGTGAATTTAAGAAGAATGAAAATGTAAAGATACAAGTGTGTAACACATGAAGTCTGACCTCCTTATCATGGCATTCTGCAATCTAGCCCCACCTACCTCACTAGGCTAATTAATACTTCTGCCTTTCTCCCAGTTCCAAAAATGTATACTTCAAACGAAATCACTTTCTCAGGTATCATGCGATTTCACTTCTTTTTGCCTATGTTTGTGACACTGGACTTCTCTGGGTTGTTTCTGCCCTGTTCACTTCACTTTTCTCTCTTTTTTAGCACCACTAGTAATATAATATCCATTTAAACCATCATTTCTACATAGAATTCTAAATAGAATTGGCTATTACATCATATGTCACCCCACTGCACAAACACATACTCCTTGAATACTATCAAAGCACCCTTATAATACTTCATTGTACTTGTCTTCCCTTGTATGATCCTGAGTCCCATGAGGGTAGGGATTATAGCTTAATCATCCTTAGCACCAAGCACAATACTTGGCATGTAATTAATGCTGTACTTCTTTTAGAAGAATAAATAAATTATCAAAGGTCAATGGTTTGGATCATTGGAAGATAATGCAATATGAGTAGAATAAGATTGTACCTAAGAGAAATGAAACAATGTTATTTATACAAAAAGATTATGCAATTTAAAAGTAAGATTTGTTCTTATTTAACTTGTCAGTCTAGGTAAAATATACTGGATTTAGGAAATATGAACCTTTGATCACTGGAGAGATATTATCTATAGTGAACCATGCCTTACTTCCCAGCCCTTACTGTGCTTTGAATAAAGTATTCACCATTTACATCTTTTTGCCCTGGTTCTGATTGTGAAGTTGGCTTTTATAGATATCTTGAAATTAGAAAAGGTGTACTGTAGGAAACTCAGCGATATTTAGGTCATGTATAAATGAATTAATGGGCATTCTGTTTTATGCATTACCTCCGTGAGTTAGTATACTATGAATACATCTTTAAGTGAGTGACCTCCCTTACGCAAGCTGCTGAAGAATCAAGTCGATCCTGAAATGAAAGACCCAGCCTATACAAATAGTGTTCAGTTTTGTTATATTGTTTACTTGATAGTTCAAATAAAGTTTTAGGAGGGAAAAAATTTTCTTTCATTTTGTAAGGTTATTTTTCTCTGCTTCTCTTTTATGCCAAAAAAAGTTCTCAAAAGTGGCAGAGAAACTTCCCACCCACACAAAGACATATTCATTTATATTATATGTATGGATATATTATATGTATGTATAGTCACACACACAATGATGGGGATATGTCCTAAGAAATGTGTTATTGGGTGATTTCATTGTTGCATAAACATCATAGCATATACTTATACAAACCTAGATGGTATAGACTACTACACACTTAGGTTACATGATACAACCTATTGCTTCTAGGCTGCAAACCTGTACAGTATGTTACTCTACTGAATAGTTTAGGCAGGTGTAACAAAATGGTGTTTGTGTATCTAAACATAAAAAAGGTACAGTAAAAATATAGTAGTATAATCTTACGGGACCACTGTCATACAGGCAGTCTATGGTTGACCAAAATGTTGGTGTTCCTATACAGTACATGACCATATATTTATATGTGTACGTGTGTGTGTGTGTGTGTGCTATCCCATACTATAATAATCAAGAATACAGATCAATTTTATCTGGCAATGTAATGGACCAAAGCAACATTCAAAATAAGATAAAATCTATGGCAAATATACTCATTCTTTCTCTTTAATTCATTCTAAAAGGTGTGATGAAAACTCTTCTGTAATGATGTCATTAGAGTTACTATATAAAGTCTTTTATGGAATTCAGACTGTTAAATGTATTATTCTTTTAATGTTATGGGCTGGGAAAAATTAAACAAGGAGCATTACAGCTGAGTTTCACTACACATTAATTATTTTAGTTGACTGTTTCTTAAATGAATATCTGATAAATCAATCTTGCAATTCCTCATGCTTCATGACATGCTTAACTCAGTATAGACACTTAAGAATCGTTATGATGTGAGAGCTTTAATACAAATTCAAAATCGTTATAATTAAGATCAAACTCTTACCTGATGCTCAGTTCTAAGCCTTTTCATCTTTATTTGAATTTTCTTTGACCCATACCTTGAATTTAACATTATAGTATCAATAGGCAGAATATATCATCAAGCAAAGCATCTTTAATATGTTGAGAAAAAGTATTTTGTCTTCAGAGCACAACATAAAAACTGGCCTTAACTGACATTCTGTATAAATAGTCATCACCCCTTGGAATTCTTTATAAGACATCAGTTCTCTCCTGGTCACTGCCATGAAGACAAAGAATGCCTTAATGACTCTATTGAGGTTGTCATTAAAATAAAGGAGATTCGCAGACATCAGCTATAAATCACCATAAAATGGCCGGTGGGTAACCTTTGACACAATTCATTTGAAATAAACCTGGAATGGATTTGTAGCCTTTGGCTGAGCCAGTAAGTGGGCTAAAGGTCTTTTCCATCCTCTCCTTCATCTCTTGCAGTATTAGTTCCTCTCCAAGTGACTGGAAAGGAATTGGAAGTATATAAATTGACATGTGTATTAAGTTGAAGGCAAATAGGTCTATATGAATAATAGTGTTAAGGATATTCATGGTGTTTATTTGAAATATGTATTCTTTTGATATAAATTTTAGGATTCTGAATACATCTTGAATTTATTATAGTTACTTTGTTAAAATACTTCATGATTTAGTGTCATAAAAATTTTGTGAGGGTCTCGACCAGTATTACTCAAATTGAGCATTACAAGGCCCCTATCTATGGGGTAAAAAAAAAATTCTTCAGAATTAAAAAGAAATTATGTGATTGCAGTCTAAGTTTTCAAAGAAATTATTACTTAATGGTTATTTTTCCTATTGGCATTTAAATAATAGAGAAGCAGCTTTGAAAAGTTGCCTAAGCTTACACCTCTGTGACTTGGGTTCAAGTCCAAGGCTTCTTAAAGGTATGACTGTTAGCAAATTTTTGAATATCTTCAACCTCGTTCTCTTTATCTGTGAAGTGGGGTTGATGATATCTCGTATTCTTGCTGTAAGAATAAAATAAAATATATGAAGATGTTTTGTAACTTGTAAAATTTAGATGTCAAGGAGTAAATTGTGTTTGAAAATCAGCCCTGAAAAGTGAACTGCTATATAATAATTTAAATTATTTTTAAAAGTTAGAAGTTTTTAGGTTATGAAACCCACTAAACATACTTTCATAGTTTTTTAATGTTTAACTTACTCTTCAAAATGTTTGTGTAACAAATAGGGTATTGGGCTTTAAGCATTTATTTCTTTTTTAAAAACTAGCTCTCTCCATGACAAAATTGCATTATAAAATTAGCATTTCTTTTGGCGTAGGGAGAAGTTCTCAGGTAAAAATATGTAAAAAATATATAATGTATAATTCTTGTATTCAAATGGACTTATACTGTGCCTTTTATTTATTCATTAATAGGTTAATTAGAAGAAAAAAGGAAAAAACAGTTTAAGTCAATCATAATGACAAATAATTGATTTGATGTATATGTTGAGGAGGGGAAAATACTCTTTAGGTCATTTCTAGTAAAAATTCATCTAATCCAAAAAGCAAATTTTTGAGACTGAATCTTCCAACAACTCATGCCCTTGATATATTTTTGTAAGTCTTCAGACTCTTCAAGAAAAACAAAAAAGGTGGTCTAAGGATTCACAGAATAAGGAATTGATAACTTTATGAAAAGTTAAAAAAAATTAAACACCTAACATCCAAAATTCAAATCCAAGAGTCAATCAGTTTAGTGACAGAATTCAATCTAAATAATCCAAATGAAATGAAATGCAAGAAATTTTTTTCCCCGTAAAACTCTTCCTTCATGACATTGTTTTAGATAAATCATAATGATATTCATTTCACTATCGAAGTTTCCTAGTCACTTACATTGCCTTAAAATGTTTTATCTTCTAGTGTATAAATTTCTTCTCTCTCATGACCTATCACTCTCTTGGGAATAGTGTTTGTGTAACAAATTAAAGAATTAACCCACCACTTGGGGGAAAAAGAAGAGACAGGGGTAGATGGCACAACTGTTCTAATTTTGTGTTCATAAAGAAAAATTGCTAATTAAGTGGCCTTGTTGTCTGGGGAAATACTCAAGGTTCGTGATCTTGTGCTAAGGAGAGCAAAACTGCGGACACATACACACGGCGTGGGTTTAAGAGCAGAAAGTTTAATAGGCAAAAGAAAGGAGAGAGAGAGAGTGAGAGCACTTCCTCCTGCGGCGGAAGGGGACGAACGAGTGAGAGCACTTCCTCCTGCGGAGGAAGGGGACGCTCAAGCGGGTTTCTGGGTTTGGAAAGAGATGTGGTCCATTTTACAGAGGGGTTTGAGGAGGTCGTATTTGATTTACATAGGGCCCAGGAGATTGCTTTGCCCAGTGTCAGGTGTGCCATTTACATAGTCTGTGAATCTTTTATTATGCAAATAGAGTTTATCTGGCAGGGACCCTGACACTCACACAGGGACAAAGAAAAGGGAGGAGATATTCTCCATGTTGAAGGTACCTGGCTTCTGGCATCGCTGCCGGCATTTACCTCTGCAAGCTTCTAGCTTGCTTATCTATGCTTGCAGTTTGATTTGTCGGGCTGCTTTTTGTTAGAAATGTTTTAGGGGCTGCTTTTTATTAAAGGAAAATTCCACTGAGAACTCCTTTATCCTCACTAACTGCCTAAATAATTTCTTACTAACTCCTATATCACTATTACTGTACTGCTCTTAACCTGAGGAGTAGATCTCAGTCTAGGTTAAAGCAAGTAGGGTACGAGAAGTGAGTTTTGCATTTAAATTTTATTTTTACTTATTTTTGGACTTTTTACCTTTTGTCTTCAATGACTGCCCCTTTTTCTCTATCTGTAATGAATGGAATGAAAAGAGTTGTAGTTTGGATGTACTGACCTAGTCAAGACTCAAGTTACACGAATAGGAGGAAGCCTGTGGCTAAGTAGTTCCTGACAGTGGCTTTCTTAGCAGACATCTCTGAGTAGAAAGCAGTGAGTTCCAGGGACATCAAACTTTCAACTCTTAAGAGGAAAGCTAGGGAGCAAAGTTCTGAAGACTGAGAAGAACTGAAATTCAAGTGGTGAGGAGAATTCATTACAAGAGATTAAAATATAGAGGGATACATTTTGATATTGCATATGTTCCTATTATTCACAAGTCAAAGTAACATTTGCTGGATGTGTATGTGCATCATACATAAAGGTAAATAACTTTTGAAATGCTATAATAAAAACAATAGGAAAAACTTTGAATTAATTGAGTTATTCATTAATCTCCACTATCCATTAAACATTTAGTAGTTAATAGTATTTAGTAAATTTTTTTATATTCAAGGTATATGTGGGTGTAAAGAGTATACTCAGAACAATTTAAAAAGGAAAGTTTTCTTAAAGTATTTGATTATTTATTTTCTTAAAGAAATTTGATTATTTAGCCATCAACAATTCAAGAAAACAACACAATAAAATGAAATACAGTGATATGAATGTTACAGTCAATAACACTAGGGTGCTGACTTAGGCTTCCCTAGCCTTTTCTTGCTTCGTGTTTCATTCTAATGTCTAATCCATTAAACACACACACACACACACACACACACACACACCCCTACACACCTGTCCTTCTCCAAAGTTCTGTGCCTTAGACAATTTGGCCTTCACTCATCTCCCAAATATAAACCAATGCATGGTTTATATCAGTTAATTGTCGTAACTGTCATTACTCATTAAACAGTCAGTTATAGTGGGTTCACCAGACTGTTGGGGATTTGTGCCATAGGAGCTGTGCATGCATGTTTGTGAGCACTGGGAATGACTCTTTGATGTAATTAATTGGAGCTCATAATAAATGACTTATGCATAATGATGCTTTCTATTATTTCTCCCATTCTGCCAGGTTGCTATCTAAAGATGGTATATCTGCATATAACCAGACCAAACTTTTCAAAGGTCTGAGAAAACATAAATCTCTCAGAGAGCCATAGATATATATTTTGAAAAGGAATTTTGGAGCCCTCTGAGAGTCCTTCAAAGTGTTTCATTTTGTTTTGTTTCAAGTTCATCAGTGTTTCATTAATATTTTCATCAGTTTTTCTTCCCCCGCCTCAATGGGCTATCCATGTCTTCATGTGGTATTTTTACTTCTCTTTTATATGACTCCAGTGGATCAAACCTTCTACCACTGATTTGCTTTGATGATGTTATATTGTTCTGCTTTCCTTTTGATAGTAATTCCTTTTGTAGATTCCAGTAGAGATGCTGATGTGCTCATTTTGTACATTTAGGTTCAGGTGGAAATGCCATTTCCAACATAGAGATGATAGTAGAATTTGATCAGCATGACTTCCATTTCTTTGTTTTATAAAGTTGTATTGCTCTGTGAGCTCCTGTTTTACTTTTTTTTTAATGAATCTATTCCATCATTTAACAGTTTTGTAGTTCTTGGCTTATGTTTTTATACAGATCTTCAAGTGGAACTAACAGGAAAGCAACAATGACAAATGCTTTGTAATGATAAATTTAAGGACTTACCAGGTGGTGTCAAAAACACATTACATTTTCTTGTACAAGAGCGACCAACTCCTTAATTTCTCTAAAGCATTTCGAAAAGCTTTTGGAGATTTACATTTAGAGGTTAAAAAGAGGAACTGGTGTGATTATTAACATCAATTCTTACTGCTCTATGCTTCCTTTTAGCCTCTTGGTAGAAGAACTGTTAATCATTTCAAAAGATAACAGCAATCATCCAGCTGTAATGAACACTATAGGACAAAATAACCATTATTATTGGGAATTTGAAGTTGTCTGGGGACCAGAGGTTAAACAAAGTTGAATTGGAAACACCATACATTTCCTACTGGCTCATGTTATAAATATAACTGTTCTCATCACACATTATTGTTGACACGTGTATTCCTCCCATTCTTCCTCTTTTCAAGTATAGTTAGAAAAACTTACTCTGTGGAATTTCTATGAGTGGGTTTTCATGTGATATGGTAGGTTAAATGTCTTCTAATATGACATTATTCTTCGTAAATATATGGAAACTGTATTTATATGCTGTATTTTTAGGACATTTTGGAAATAAAAAGTAAGAAAGATTAGATAGTCTAAAATGAAAAATTCAAAAGCTAAATTAGAGATCTTAAAGGGAAAGGAGAATAAATATTAAAAGAGAAGGAAGGAAAATGTAAAAAGGAATGGTATGGCATTATTTGGATTAATTCAAGGCAATTTTTGAAATTAAAAAGTGAATGTGGGGCCAGGGACGGTGGCTCACGCCTGTAATCCCAACACTTTGGGAGGCCTAGGTGGGTGGATCACGAGGTCAGGAGATCAAGACCACCCTGGCTAACACAGTGAAACCCCGTCTCTACTCAGGAGGCAGAGGCAGGAGAATGGCGTGAACCGGGAGACGGAACTTGCGGTGAGCTGAGATCGCGCCACTACACTCCAGCCTTGGCGACAGAGCGAGACTCCATCTCAAAAAAAAAAAAAAAAAGGGAATGTGAAGTATAGTTGATATTTCAGAAGCCACACTATTCTTTATTTATTTTTAAATATATGTGTGTGCTTGCACGTATCATTTACAGCATTGAGGCATTAATTCAACAAAGTCAGAAAACAAGGAAAATATTGAGATATTAAGGGAAAGTGAGCAGGGGGCATTTTAAACAGCAAATAAAATGATGGGTACTCTTTGAATACCTTTAAATTAATTAAGGGCCAGCAAATTAAATGTAAAGAAACATGTAATTACCACATTGAAGCACATGTCCCCAACCACACTACTAGCATCTACTTTTAAAAGAAGCAGGTATACATTAAGCAAAAGTGTAAAATGGCAAATAAGGAAGCCAAATGAGATGCTAGAACATATTACCCTCAGCTAAATAAGACTTACATTTAAATGGCCATCAAGTCTAATGGTAGCATTAACAAAGCAAACGCATACCTATCAAAGAATTCCTGGAGCTCTTTCTGCCTGGTTAACAAGGCATTTTGCAATTTGTAAGTCTAAAAGTAAGCATTTGTTCATGAAAAGGGGTTTCAAGACTATGCTTTGTAAAATGATAGACTTGAATTTTAGGAACCTACTAATTAAATAAGGAGTTGGGATGGCTACATAAGTAGGATTATTAATTCCTTGAGGACTAGGAAAATAATTTCAAGATTGTTAGTTATTTTTGTCTTAGATTACTTTGACTCTTGCACATAAACGTAAACCTTTTCTCCTTTAAGTTCTGCTGAGCAGGTACATTTCAATCTCTTTGTAGATCCTCATGATATTTGTTTTGTTTCTTCTAGTAAGCCTCTATGGACCAGTAGCAAAGAAATGCCTTATTTGGGTAGGAGAGGTGAAAGAGGGCTCCCGCAGTGCATTGAGGTAGAAAATGAATGAGAAAGGATGAGTGTTGTGCACAAGCTAGGGAAGAGACGTGCAGCAACAGCGCACATTATACAATTCAGGCTGTCGTGTAACTTCCCTACTTAGGTTAATACGATTATTTCATCAGAGAGGATAATAGCGGCAGCATGATTAATTTTGCAACATGTTTCATGAATGCCTTTACTCATCCCCATTTGTTATTACTGCTACTTATTTCACATGAGTATTTATGATAAACATGGGGACAATCACAATTTTCAAATCATGCAGAGGAACAAGCCTGAAATTTTATTTACACACACACACACACACACGTATATATATATTTTCAATCATTGTGTGGCTGTTGAAGAATCAAATTATTTTTATAAATGAAACATTATATTGAGTATAAAGACAAACTGTTCTCAAAGAAGTTTAAACACATACACACACTTCCACTTAAATATATATCTAGGTTTTAAATAAAAAGTAAGTGGACTTAATTTATTACTGACCACGTAAAACAAAAGCCTCAAAGCTCCATGCCTAAATGTCCTTTGGTTTATGGGTTTCTAATGCCTGGCATATAATAACCATTAATAAATAGTTGAAATACCATTGGATAAATAATAAATGGATGAATGTAGGGATGATTGAATAAATGTATCTGTTCTTATCTGTTGCCATTAGACTGGTATACATGTGTTAACTGCCAAATAAATTTTGATTTTCAATAATTAATTTAGGTAAATATTTGAGGAAGTGGAATTTTGAGACACCTGTGATATGGAATGAACCAAATCATCAATTAGATAATGAGAATGAATAAAGAGGTGAATAAAGGTATAAATAAAGATGAAATTTAAATTCTGAAAGGTTTAATCATGTGCATGTCCTCAGTAGTGCATTTTGTGGTCTAGCAACCTACATGTGGGTATATTTCCATGTTGTGAGAAGAAGAACAGAGAAACAGAAACAAATGGAATTCTCTAGGATGCTTTGATCTCTATTATCTAGTTCTCTATTAAAACTCCTTAACAAAGAATTGAAAAGCTAAGGAGTGGGGAGAGAGAAATAACACCCCAGGATTGCTAAGACTGCTTTCTGTTTGTTAAATTATGTTTGATTTCTCTAAATCATTTGGTGTTTGTACATTATAAAATTATGACTTTTATACAATTATGTGACAGTAACATATTTTCTTCTAGAATAAATTATTTGAAAACCAACTAAATGAAATATATTTTAACTTTGTATATTTATTTTATAGTGTTTAACTTTATGTGGAATAAGTTTATGGTGACAATTGGTATTCCCTCAGTGCATCTAAGGCTACATATTTGTTCCACATTCTTAATGCAATTTATTTTCATCTGTGTGGCAAATTGTCATTGGCTGGGATTAACTGATTAAGGCCTCTATAGTATTTCTACTACTGTGACCACCTGGTATTGAGATGTTAGCTTTCAGATAAGTTATCGTAGCTATAATTATGTAAATGGAACATCCCAGACCTATATGTTTATTTGGATTTTACTTACTTTGCCTTCTATCCCAGAAAACTAAGATTAGCCTAGTAATTGATTAGAAGAAGTTATATCATGAGTGAGCTTCTAAAATATTATTTTCTTGTACCATGTCTACATGAACTCTTGAGATTTTTCCAAAAGAATAGTCCAAACCACTCTTTAGTATTAAAGGAAATTTTCAATGCTACATAGCGTAGAGGACAGAGAAGCACAAAACAAGTCACCGAGACAAGTGAATTTGTGCCTTAACTTTTTTATGTATAAAATGGCAAATGTTTGTATTACATCATTTTATTGCAGATATATTATTTTTCATGCAGTTATTGTGTAGCAGAATTATATAGCTAGGACTGAATTTCAGAAGTTACATTCTATCAATGCCTTTTTAAATTTAAGATTAAATTTGTCACAGAAATTAAAAGAGTATTGTATGTTGAGTCCAAAAACCTGGGTTTCATTAGAACTTTCTAAGCCTTACTTTCCTCCACAAGATTAGTAATTACTTCATAGTCGTGAGGATTAAATAAATTCTTTGGAATATTTATAATGAACCCTATAAATGTAAATTATAGCCTTCTACTAGTTAAAATTTGTTTAACTTACACATTTACTTAAACATAAATGCTTACTTTATATTTATGATATACAAGTTTGGAGCTACTAGGCAGATAACTAAATTCTTAACTCTTACTTTGTGTATAAATGAAATAATTATGAAATATGTTATTTTCAAAAGTTCCAATTGGCAACCTCATTTAACTATTAGGCAAGTAATTAACAGGAAATTGCTTTGCTCACTGCTTGATGGTGTAGTTGATAGAAATAGTATCTTTTTCAATTATTTTTGACCTTGAAAATTACTCACATCCTTTTATTCATAAGTAATTTATTTAACATGTTTAAATGTGTGTTTTATTTGTAAGAATAGGGGTTAATCATGTTAAGCTTTCAAATTTCTCCAACATAGGATTACAAGTAAAAAACAAAAGAAAAGTCTTACCTTCAGCTTTTTTTGCACATATTCATATTATAAGAATGCATTCCAGAAATAAATTGTCCATGTCCATTTTATAGTTAAGATTTTTAAATTTTCATCTACTCAAATGAAAAATAATTAATATAAAATGGGAAACTAGTGTAATTTTTGTATTCTTCATAAATAATAGGCATTTGGTATAGCAGCTCAGTAGTAAATTATTAAAAGAACAAAATTGTGAAATAATATCATATAATGGGTTAAAATTATGTATACAGTTACCAGTATAAAGATCAAGAATGTGAGTTCTTATTAATATACCATTAGCCTGGTCACACAATGGAAGAGAAGGAAAGGGCAATGTTGAATGACATTTATATCAACTTTGGAACTGTCAACCTCTATTATGTCCTTGGGGCCTTGCACTTTTTGGCTTTCAGACATCTGTGCTGCCTTGATTGGAGGTGCATACTAAGAGTTTCAGTGGGTCTCTTGCTCTAATAAATGCTTTGAATAGTCATCTTTCAGCATGGGCATATAATAGTTATTAGTGCTTAAAACTAAGACATACGAAACTTCATCCCATCAGCACCCACATCCACATCATCTTCATCAATACCACCATTCCCCCCCTCACTATACACTCACACTGTGTTTCCTCTCTGCTCATAAAAATCTTCCCTGTTCCAACTCTGGGAATACAGTCCTTCTCTTTTCTTTGCTTTGTTTTGCTTTTTTTGTTTTGTTTCTTTTTCTTTTCTTCACATTCAAGTAAAACAGCCATCTTTGATCCAAGCATCTCCCGAAACTTTTGCAAGAGTTATGATGATGTCAAAAAGAAGTTCTAAAGGCGTCATGACAGAAGTCAGTTTCACACAGAAGGTAGTAAACAGGTACTACATTGAGAGGGGAAAACAGTGCCTGGAATATTTACAGCTGGGTAGTAAATAGTAAAGTCCCTGACAGTCAGGATTTTAGGCTTAAATGACCAAGAGTAGATCTGGATTCTAATCTTTATTGTCCCATGGAATCTCAGTAACATTCAATTTATTATGCATATGAATGTTTCCATTATTAGCATATGATATGTCCCAATTATATTTTAAACACTGAGGTAATATTACATATTTTTAATGTTATCTTCTTATACAGAAGAAGCTTTTTAAAGGCTTTGGAAGTCTAATAAAACTTTTTCAATAGTCTCCCTTTATATTATTAATAGATGAGGCAGTGGCTCTTACGCTTAAGTGTACATCAGAATCACCTGGGAATGAATACTTGTTAAACACAGGTTGCTGGACCCATCTTCTGAGATTCTATGATGGAGAATTTGCCTTTCTAACAAGTTCCCAGGTGTGCTTATGGTGCTAGTCTGTGAACCACATTTTGAGAAGTATTCATTCATACTAGATTAAAATGTGAGGATACAATACTTCCATATTGCTGCCAATTATGACATCATATATAGAGATTATGGTTGAACAGGTCATGTTTCAGATTGAACAATTTAGGGATAATATTGCCCCTATAGCTTTTTTTTTTTTTTTTTTTTTTTTCTGACACGGTTTCACTCTATTGCCCAGGCTGGAGTGCAGTGGCACGATCTCACTCACTGCAGCCTCAGCCTCCCCAGTTCAAGTGATTTTCCTGCCTCAGCCTCCTGAGTAGCTGGGACTACAGATGCGTGCTACCATGCTCAGCTAACTTTTTGTATTTTTAGTAGAGATGGGGTTTCACCATGTTGGCCAGGATAGTCTCAATCTCCTGACCTTGTGATCTGCCTGCCTTGGCCTCTCAAAGTGCTGGGATTATAGGTGTGAGCCACTGCACCTGGCCATTGCCCCTGTAGTTTTTAAAATGCTAAAGTAAACTTCTCCAAATTATATGTTGCATCAATCATGGAATTATTTGATTTCCTGTCAAGATCCTATGAATCAATATAGATTTGGTATAATCATCTTTAATTTCTTACGTATCTGACATCATAGAAGATTGCTAATTTGAATTATCTCATGAATTTTCAAAATTTCTTTTACTGAAACAAACAATATAAACTGAAATAAGATGTATTACAAGAGTAATTTTTTTCCTAGTCTGTTCATGGGATTCTTAAGTGCACATAACCACAGAATCAAATAATAATCTAATAATATTAAACCACTTAAAAATATAGACTTGATGCCAGGCGCCATGGCTCATACCTGTAATCCCAGCACTTTGGGAGGCCAAGGCAGGCAGATCACTTGAGGTCAGGAGTTCAAGACTAGCCTGGCCAACATGGTGAAACCCCGTCTCTACTAAAAATACAAAAATTAGCCAGACATGGTGGTGTGCACCTGTAGTCCCAGCTACTCAGGAGGCTGAGGCAGGAGAATCACTTGAACTGGGAGGCGGAGATCACAATGAACCAAGATTGCACCACTGCACTCCAGCCTGGGCAACAGAGCAAGACTCCATCTCAAAAAAAAAAAAAAAAAAATTAAAAAAAATGTGTGTGTGTATATGTGTGTGTGTGTGTGTGTGTGTGTGTATATATATAAACTTGAAATTGATGTCATATTTTACCATTTAACCATTTTGTAAAGTGATTTATTTCAGTGGTTCTTTTGGTAAAACTGTGCATTAAACTTTTGTATACAGTAATTAACATACACTTTAATGTCACATGACTACCCCATTTGATTAAAAATTTTTCTACTTTCAACAGATCATCCTGTTATTGGTAAATATTTTATGTTCTTAACTCATGAAATAGCTAAGTGGAAACTAAATTTTTATTCTACAATAATATTAATGTAAAATTTTGTATATTGTAAACATTGATATATAAACAAGTGGCACGATATTCCAATGTTAGAGCACAGGAAAGGAACAAAATAACCTTTTCAATTTCCAACTTAAAAAGTTATATAATGTTAATATTATCTCATTCTTATATTCATATATGATGTGATATAAATTTTCATGATACTGTATCCATAAGTCTCATGTATGAAATTACCTAAGAGAACGATTTAAAATTGAGTATAAACTGTGTTTTGACCTGTTAAACCATAGAACAGCTGGAAATCATCAACCATGCTGAACTGATCACATGATCTTCATGACACATATAGTATACTAAAAGAAAAACCTGGAAAACAAATCTGGATTTTGAAAACATGGTGTTTGTTTAGTGTTTAGAACAGTATGACATATAAATAAGTTGTACATATTAGGGTTATGTTAATTATGTTTCTTTTCATTTTTAGATCAACTGCAAAGGTGTTTCTGCAAAACCTAGGGAGAAAGGATTATTTTCTAAGAAAGTTAGAAATTTTCTTGTGTGTGTGTTGAATTTGGAGAGCAGTTCTGATCGGAGGCACACAACTATCTGTGGTCCTCCATCATGGGTGTTCCAGGTGCTCTGCCTAGGCACCAGGGTACAAACATGCATCAGATCCAACCCCTTTTCTTTGGAGATTAAAAAAAAAAAAAAAAAACCTACCTACATCATAATTCAAATTTAATGTATAATGTCTCTCAATACAAATGAATATAGTACCAAGAGTAGCTTTTTAAGAATATTTCTTACAGGTTACAAAAATTATCTACTTTCTGTGGATAGTTGAGTACACATGTATTTTCTCTTATACGAAAGGTATTTGGAATGTGTAGTTGAAGGAGACATTATGTTGGCAGTTAACCAAATGCTGTAATGTTCAGGATGAATGTTAAGATCACTGATTGGTAGAGTAATTTGATGGGAAATGACAGGCTGCATACCTGTTTTTTTCTAGGCATTTTTGATCAGCCTTTCCTTATCACAGCTCATGTTCTAATGATCATTGCAGGATGAAGTGGCACAGCCACTGAACCTATCAGCTAAACCCAAGACCTCTGATGGCAAATCACCCACATCACCCACCTCTCCCCACATGCCAGCTCTGAGAATAAACAGTGGGGCAGGCCCCCTCAAAGCCTCTGTCCCAGCAGCGTTAGCTAGCCCTTCAGCCAGAGTTAGCACAATAGGTAAGTTCTGTTTCTTTTGTTCTTGCTGATTTTCTGTTTATGGCTATTGAATGGAATCGACTTTAAATGGCACATCACACACACTCTATACATGGCTTGAGTTCATCTAGGTCCGTTTTAAACATGCAAATGAAATTTCACACTAAAGTCTAAGTTATAATGCCCCCCTGAAAATCTAATCGTGTAGGTTATACCTATATTTCTAACTATGTCCATACAATACAAAAAGAAGACTAAATGACTAATTGCAGTGAGCAGTGATGGTTCCAGAATGTTATTGTTAGGTGACTTACCTTTTACGTCATTGAAATTTCCATTTTTTGTGTGAATTGCACAAAGTATACATTATGATAAAATGCATTTTGCCTCTATCATCAGTCAACCATAAGGATGTGAAGTTTGTTCACTTTCATTCTGCTTGAGGATTATTTGCAAACACCAAAGTATTATAAAGAGTGGATAGCTTCAATTCTGTATAATTGTAAATTCAGTAGAGTAAACAAAATAGTAGAAAACACTTTTATAAGCTGACTTTGAAAAATTCAGTGATTTTAATTTCAGCATACATAAATCAGACTGTATATACTGATTTCAACACAGATTTATTGACATTTTTATTATTTTTATTCAATTTTTAAGGAGGCCAGCCCTCAAGGAGCTCATGGTTTAGTTAAAGGAAAGTCATTCATTCTATGGTATAAGTCAGCTGTAATAAGTGCTATTGCAGAGCACATATAAAATTCTACAAAGAGAGGAGATTGTTGGATTCTGTCTGGGAAGGACTACAGAAGAGTATGAATTAGATATATCTTAATTCAAACTGAGCCTTGAAGAAGAGATAGATCACTAGGCATTCTAGACAGTAAGAAAAAAATCACAAAGTGAAATAGCATATTTTTGAGAAATGCACTGATTTGTCTAGACTGTAGAAAAAATGTGTGGTGGAAAGTGATCACAGCCAACGCTGAAAGGATGAGATGGCAGAATGATGTTGGAATTCAGGAAACCATTGTTTAGGTGTAGGGCAAGAATAAGTTACATGAGATAGAAATAAGCAGTGATAAAGGAGAGAATTGATTAAAAAGATATTAATTAAGGAAGAATTGACATAATTCAGTCACAATAGAATATATCTGGTAAAGGTCAAGTTGTAGACAGAGGAAACTAGAATTTTGAATTTATGAAATAACAAGGATTATTATGCCTCTATTAACAATTAAAGGGGAGCCCAGAATTGGAGCAGGTTTGGGAGAAGACATAAACATGTAATATATGTTGAATTTGAAGCACAAGGAACTATTTAGGTAGGCATGTTCAGGAAGAAGCTGGAAATATAAGCCTCATAGGTAAAAGAGGTGCTAGAATTTTAGATACGGAAATTATTCCTTGATGAGGTGGTTGAACACAGGAGAGCAAATAAGTCCACCAAAAAAGGCTGTGTTTGGTAAGAAAAGAAGTGGAGTGAAGAATCATAGGTATTACATTAGATACTAATAGATAGATAACTAATATTAATATTATAATATTGCTAACTAATATTTATTGCTATGTAACAAATTAACCTAAAACTTAGCAGCTGGTATTGCATTAGATACTAATAGATAGATAACTGATATTAATATTATAATATAGATAACTAATATATTATTTATTGCCGTGTAACAAATTAACCTAAAACTTAGCAGCAGAAAACAACCAATATTTATTGTCTAATTTATTATTATTTATTGTTTAACATTTATTATTATCTGTTTTCTGGAGGTCTCGGTTCCTTGCCACATTAGGCCTGTCCCTAGGGCTGCTTGTAGCATGACAGTGGACCTTCGTGAGTGAGTGATCCAAGAGAAGAACAAAGAGGAAGGCACAGTGTCTTTTATAACCTCTTCTCCAAGTTCATCCAGAGGCAATTCTGCTTTATTCTGTTTCTTTTAAGAGAATCATTAAATCCAGCCCAACTCAAGGCAAGGAGAATTAGGCTCCAACTGAAGTAGAGAGTATTAAAGTATCTTTGGATATATTTTAGAACAACTATACTTTTTTTAGATGCAAAACTGATGAAGAGTAAGTTGAGTGTCTGAGAATAAGAATAAAGAGCAAGTGGGTATTTTAGAATAAGAGTGAAGATAGGGTAATGTCATGCTAGCCTAGGAAAACTAAGTTTCAAAAAAGAGGGATTATTTAATGGTGCAACTTCTGCAGGACAATTAAAGAACGTGAAGAATAAGAGCCTTAGGATTTGGTTGGAGTTCATGGACAGGTAGACTGACAGAGAAATTTTAATAGAATGGTTTGAATAGATTTCCAGTTATACAGAGCAGAAGACTATGAGGAAAGAAAGTTAATTTGGAGACATAAACTCATCTTTCTAAGTTTGGTGTTGGAAAGTGATAATACTTTGAGAAGGCTAAGTAGAGACAGGTTTTAAAATAGGAATATGTATATTACGCTTCAAGGGGGGAGAGGAAGAAGAGTTAAAGCCATGTATAGATATGAAAAAGTGCAAAAGACATGTATAGATATGAAAAGTGATGGGAAGGGATTAACCCTGGTAAAGGAGAAAAACTTTTCTTCTTCCTGAGACTGAAGGAAAGGAAGAGATAAATGGTAAAATTTCAGATAAATTTTGGAATGATCAGAATGAAAGCTGAAGGAGTGTGTATCAAATGTTTTAATCTCCACAAAGTAGAATTCCAGATTATTTGTTAAGAGGAATTCAGTCTGGGCAGTGGGGCCACAGTGAAAAGAGGAACAGTGAAAACTGAAGTTTTGAGAAGTTTGAAAAAGGTTTCAGACACATGTGTGCTTTTTCATCTTATGGTCTAACTCCAGTTACTCGGCTCAGCATCCTAAATGAGCTCCAAGATTAGATTTACTTTTATGTACTATGTAAAAGAAAAAATATTTTATTTGGCAAGAATCATTCACTATCCTAATATACATGTAAGCTTATAAATGTCATAGTGTTAGTACATGAGCAACTTTTGCGATGTTGTTAGAACTGGAATATGTGACTAGTAGAATAACTAATATGTTTTTATTTATAGCATGTATGAATATTTTTTCTTTAGCATTCCCAAGGATTAAGTATGGCAAAGTATTTTAGAAAGGCAAGAACATACTACGTGTCATTTATCATGACTTTCCCCACTACTAAAACATCTCTTTTTTTTTTCTGAAAAGTCCCTTCACCACATACACATCCCTCATAATTTCCAAGGATTTAAGTCCACTACAATTTACTTTTCTCTTTTCAACAAATGCAGATGTTGAAAGCTGAAACTTTAATGAGTAATAATGTAGTTGGATAAAAGCTGTGAGGATTAATGGTGTTGTAAAGGTCACTCCTGAAAGAAGAATTAGTGTGTGATGCCATTATTAAACTACAGAAAACTGTGGACTGAAAGATGACTTAAGTTATCGTTAATGACATGCGGCTCTTTGCTATATATCTATTAGCTACAAATATAGAAAGTGACTTTTTGAGGTTGGTGACCAATATTACACTGTATTCTATAAGAATGCTTTTGATATGGTACGCAAATGATAGGCAGCTCCAAAGAAAGGAGATCCTTAAAAGGCATGAATAGTTCAGAAGAATGATGGATAATTTTAGAATCTTTTGACCAGATGTTATCTTTCCCTTATTGGCTTTTTCCACCTATATCGAACATATGTATAACACTTTTAACTTTTTTTTCAAAGCATTTTTTTCATCTATTTTCTCACTGCAGCTGTTCTACAATTATAGACCCTTAACTAGATGGAGTAGATATCCATATAATCTAGTCAAAGCTTGTTATTTAGCAGATAGGGAACACAGACCTCAAGAGCCTACGCGTCTACCTAGGGATTTGAAGTAATTTTTTGTCAGAGCGTAGACAATTCTGTGATTCTATATCTATTACCTCAGCTTTAATTTTAAGGAAATAAATGTACATAAAAATCTAGTAACTTTGATCAGACTTAGAGCTAATGGATTTTGTAGCCTTATAACCATAATTTATTGGTTGGCATTCATTCTTTTTAGTTGTTGCCTTTCGGTAGCCACTCTGCATTGCTCTTTAGGGTCATTTATCATTTCACTCATACATGTAACAAATGAAATTTAAATACTCTCCCTTTGCCATACGTTTTGCTTAGTCTGGAGGGTAAGCAGACAACAGCCTTGGACTGAGACTTTCGGTGCCTGCAGTCTTTTTCCTAGCACATCTTTGAAACATATTGGAATGTACTGTTCTTAGCCTTCCTTCCTCAGAGGCATTAACGCTTGAAAAGTAACTATACCTGAGCAAACGTAGTAAATGCACATTGACCCAGTAAAACAAAGGGTAATATTTCCAAGTCCATTAATTGGCTACTTGATTTGTACAGCATCCAGTTTAATATATGATGACTTGAAGGAGGATATTATTTTGAAAGTTTGTTAGTTTACATTTTTATTTTATGTATTTATTATTATTATTATTATTATTATTATTATTATTATTATTATTATTTGAGACAGGAACTTACTCTGTCTGTTGCCCAGGCTGGAGTGTGGTGGTGCAATGTTAGCTCACTGCAACCTCCACCTCCTGGACTCAAATGATCCTCGACCTGAGCCTCCCAAGTAGCTAGGACTAGAGGCATGTACCACCAAAAATTCAAAAATATGAAAAAAAAATATATATATATATATATATAGAGAGAGAGAGAGAGACAGAGTCTCGCTCTGTCACCCAGGCTGGAGTGCAGTGGCGCAATCTTGGCTCACTGCAAGCTCCGTCTCCTGGGTTCACACCATTCTCCTGCCTCAGCCTCCAGATTAGCTGGTACTATAGGCACCTGCCACCATGCCCAGCTAATTTTCTGTATTTTTAGTAGAGACAGGGCTTCACCGTGTTAGCCAGGATGGTCTCGATCTCCTGACCTCAGGATCCACCCACCTCGGCCTCCCAAAGTGCTGGGATTACAGGTGTGAGCCACCGGGCCTGGCCAATTTTTGTATTTTTTTGGAGATGGATTTCCCCTTGTTGTCCAGTCTGGCCTCGTACTCCTGGACTCAAGGGATTTGCCCACATCAGCCTCCCAAAGTGCTGCGATTACGGGCCTGAGTCACTATGCCAAGCTGGTTTTTAATAAGCAAAATTTATACAAGGATTTTAATGAGAAAAACCTTGTTTGCGGGAAAGTGATTGAAGGAATGTAAAAGAATATTGTGATTCATGGAAAGCCATTGGATTATCAGGAAGTTGGAGATATCATTCAAAGACATCTGGCAATTAACATTTGCATAACACTTTACAGTTTGCAAACTGCTTTCACATGTACTATCTAATTCCTGTGAGCTTTCACAGATAAAAAATTGTCTATTTATCCGGGTGTCAAAAATGTAATGCTGATCAATGACCACAAAAATAGAAAAAAAATATGTTTGTTGAAAACCACTGGAAACACATATGGCATTACTTTTACCTACAACTGAAAAGTCCTATATAAAATAAATATGTAGTAAATAAGAATTTGTGTTGCATTAATATCATCTGTTAAATCCATGAATTTTAATAAATCTGTACCATATGGTCCAGGCTTCTATTGATAAGATGACAGAAATGATCAATAGACTTGGAATTATCAAGGCAGATACTTTCAACTTAGAGTATGCATTTGTTTCTTCAACAGATCGTGCCCTGGGCCAAAGGAATAATAGATTGAACTAAAAAATGCCAAGTAGTCCATAGACCACTATGAAAGACAAATGCAAGACAATATGACAATAAAAACATTCACAAGGTTTTGAAGGAACACGTGTGGGAAGCACTAATCTTGTCCAAGAACATGTCTAGGGTATGTGAGAGAAGTTCCCACAGAAGGGGTGATGTTTGAATAAATTCACACACACACACACACACCAGAAAGAGCCTTTCAGCCAAAGAGGAAAACTTGGGATACAGGAGTGTGAAGTGAAAGGATGAAGGCCTGTCCTTGGAAAAGGGAGAATGTCGTGTACAGCTTAAACACGGGACTCATGACAGACTGGCAAGAGGGGACACAGGAAAGACAAGCAGAGTTGATATCATGAGGAGATTCTTAGGCCTTGTGAAAGAGTTTGGGACTTATCTCAGAATGACGATTTTCCGGGAACATGAAAGAGTTTTAAAAGTTCCAGTAAAAGCTGTACACTGTGATCTCTTGAAGATTCAGAATGCACATTCACATATTCAGGATTTTAAAAATTCATGCAATTAAGCCTTTTTAACTTTAATTTTGTATTTCCTACACTTACTTGTACATGGAATTATTTTTTCTTTTTCTTTTTTTTTTTTTCTTGAGACGGAGTCTCGCTCTGTCACCCAGGCTGGAGTGCATTGGTGCCATCTCAGCTCACTGCAAGCTCCGCCTCCCGGGTTCACGCCATTCTTCTGCTTCAGCCTCCCGAGTAGCTGGGACTACAGGCACCCGCCACTACACCCGGCTAATTTTTTGTATTTTTAGTAGAGACGGGGTTTCACCGTGTTAGCCAGGATAGTCTCGATCTCCTGACCTCATGATCCACCTGCCTCGGCCTCCCAAAGTGTTGGGATTACTGGCATGAGCCACCGTGCCTGGCTGGAATTATTTTTTCGTGGGCTATTACAGATCATTATTTTATGAAATGTTTTTGGAAGCACTAGGGTACCAGAGGAGAGTTTGTAATCAGGGATTTTGACATCAATTTTTTTTTAATACACATAGATAGATAAATAAATAGATATTTCTATTTTTATCTTTAGACGGATTCTTGCTTTGTCACCCAAGCTGAAGTGCAGTGGCAGGTGAACATGGCTCACTGAAGCCTCTACCTCCCAGGTTCAAGCAGTTCTCTGCCTCAGCCCCCCAAGCAGCTGGGACTACAGGCAAGCACCATCAAGCTCCACTAATGTTTTGTGTTTTTTTGTAGAGATGGGATTTCACCATGTTGCCCAGGCTGATTTCGAACTCCTGAGGTCAAGTGATCTACGCACCTCAGCCTCCCAGAGTGCTGGGATTAGAGGCATGTGCCACCATACCCGGCATTTTTTTTTTTTTTTTTTAATATTTTGAAATGCTTTATCTGGAAGGAGAGTAGACACAAATTCAAAGAGTGTAAGCCTGAAGACAGGAAAACCAGTTAGGAGGCTAAGGCACAGTGGGATACCAGGTGACTGTCATGAAAACAGAGGATGGAGAAGCAAATTTGAGAGCTGAGGAAGAAGT
The DNA here is from genome assembly GCF_002776525.5 of Piliocolobus tephrosceles. Classification (NCBI taxonomy): domain Eukaryota; kingdom Metazoa; phylum Chordata; class Mammalia; order Primates; family Cercopithecidae; genus Piliocolobus; species Piliocolobus tephrosceles. Next base: position 23,847,907 of record NC_045443.1, on the reverse strand, counting down.
GCAGCTGTCAGGGCTTGCTTGCCTTGTATCTTTAGAGGGTAGAGGAGAGACCTTAAATTATTCCCGAGGATTGGAAAGGCAACTGACAAGGTCTATGGAATTTAGAAAGCAGGGATTGAGGCCGTGGAAAGATGATGAATTGTATACCAGACAGCTGTATTTCCTGGGTACTTATGGGACATTCAAGTAGAGAAGCTTAGTGAATAAACAGATACACGTATCTGGCAATCTGGAAGGGTTTGAGGCAAGCAGTAGTTATTTTACAGTTCTTGGGATCATTTCTTAATTGTTAGAGACATGGTAAAGACCAGGGGTGGCATATTGGTTTCCTAGAGCTGCCATTAGAAATTACTGTAAACTGGGTGGGTTGAAACAGAAATTTATTCTCTTGCTATTCCGGGGAGTAGAAATCTGAAATCAAGGTGTCAGCAGGGTTCGTTCCTTCTGGAAGCTCTGAATGAGAATCTGTTCCATGCCTCCATGCTGCAGACAGTCCTGGCTCATAGATGCATAACTCCAATCTCTGCCTGCCTATTCACTTTGCTTTCTCCCCTATTTCTATGGGTCAAATCTCTCTCCTCTTTTAAGGAAACTGGTTATTGGATTAGACGAATATCAACCTTAATTTCAGGGTGATCTCACCTCAAGATCCTAAATTACATCTTCAAAGACCTTGTTTTCAAAAGAGGCTAGAGTCATAGATAATGAAGTTTAGGACTTGGATATATCTGTTGGGCAGACAAAATTCAACCCATTACAAGTGGTTTTGTATTTTATTTTCTTTCCTTGTGTAGCAGCCATTACTAATTCTTTCCTTTTAGAGTTGATCTCCTCAAAAATTAGACTTTCTAGTTTGTCCCTTCTTTTCTGCCTCTGAAAAAATAAATAAGGGACCTTTTTAGTTAAGAAAAACAAAAATTTTGAGAATATTTTTGGTAATGGTTAAGAAGAAACACCAAAGCATAAAACATCGAATTGTAGGCCAGGCATGGTGGCTCACACCTGTAATACTAGCACTTTGGGAGGCCAAGGCGGGAGAATGGTGTGAATCCAGGAGTTGTAGACCAGCCTGGGCAACATAGCAAGACTCTATCTCCACAAAAACTTAAAAAGTAACTGGGGGTAGTAGTGCCCATAGTGCCAGCTACTCAGGAGGCTGAGGCAGGTGGATTGCTTGAGCCCAGAAGTTCAAGTTTGCAGTGAGCTATGATCGTGCCACTGCACTCCAGCCTGGGTGAGACCTTGTTTCAAAAATAAATAAATAAATAAATAAATAAATAAATAAATAAATAAATAAATAAATAAAATTATAGTGAATTTAACAAAGTTACAGAATCTCACAAATTTCTTACATTAATGATTTCTAACCCACATTTTCCAAATCTCATTTGAGATGTTACCTGGAAGTTATATTAACCTTTGCCATCTCGTTTTCCTCTTAAGACTGAGGTTCACCAAACCTCTCCTATACACATGCCCTCCCATCTGATCCTGACTTTAGATGCAATTGTTGCTTGAATCTATAATGAAGGCAGAATAAAATGTATCTATCAGATAGCCATTATGTGTCTCTTTGGCCTTTATGGTCTGACGCCCATGTAATTGAACCTCTGTGCCAGCCAAGGAATGACATCTCCTCACAGATTGCATCATAATAGTCAAAGCCATGTTAACAAGAGTGCTAAGAGTGAACATATAGGGAAAATGAAAGTGTAAAGAGTAAAGACAGGAGTCTAACATCTTTTCCTGCCTCTGCAGATACCACATGCTATTTCCTCCTTCACATGTGTTATTTCGTCTAATTCTTCCGTCAACTTTACCTTCATTTTGTAGTTAAGGGAAGTGAAAACTTAGATTGAGCATTAAAATTTGTCAAATATCACACTTACCAAGAACTGGAAATCCCAGATCCAGTTGAATCGAATTTCCAAATTCTACTTATTTTACTATGCCATTTTATAAAGTGACAGTTACTGAATAACTTTCATTGACCATTTATTATGATGAAAGACTATATAACCTCACTTAATCTTGACATTTCTGTTATCTAGTGAGTGTTATCCCTATTTAACTTATGAGAAATTACTCATAAGTTACTTGAAACTTAGAAAAGTAAAACAACTTGTATAATTTATGTAGCTAGTAAGTGTCAAAGCTAGGATTTTAATTCAGGCTTGCCCAGCTCCAGAACACATGCTTTTTCTAATAATTGGAATCTTGAATCAAAATCTAAGGATTAGGTGAAGGAAGGGTCCCAGGCAGGGATACAAACACAGAGGAGAGGCAATGAGAAAAAAGGAACAGTGCTAAAATGAGATTCAATAATGAGAGGATGGTCAATGCTGTCATCCCTCTCAAGAAATGGAAAATGTCCTTTGGATTTATTTGACAACTAAAGACCAATAGCAACAGAAACAAGATTGCAGTGAGAACTGGAGAGTACGGAGGGAATGGGAGATGATGAGATAATACATCTTTGAGAGGCTTGACTTCAAAGATAAAAAGAGAAACAGTATTGGAAAGAGAGGGCAAAACAAAGTTAAAGAAGACACTTTATTTGCTTGTTTTAGGAGAAAAGAGAACCTTTAGTATCTACAGGTTGAGGTGGTAGAGAGGGTAGAGATAATTAGATGACACAAATGAGAAACAGAATAATCAATGAAGAAGTATAGAAATCTAGAACTCTTATTAGGAGATTTGCCTTGATTGAAAGCAAAGTGACCATTTTTATTGAAACAGGAGGAGCAAAATAGGCATAAATGGACATAAATTTGAAGGCAGCAGAAGGTAAGAGTGTGGGTAGGGTCAGGAAGATGAGAGTTCAGCCTTACTGCTTTTTGCAAAATCAGAGGCAAGGCCATTTGCTGAGAGAGACGGAGTCAGCAGGGTTAAGGATTTGGTGACTATGAGGAGAACAAACTGTAAAGAACCAGCAAACAATCCTATTAAGATTGAATGTTGTCATATATAAATGGCTTTATGATTTAACGTAGCAGACAAATGTTAACATTTCATATAGCATTAAAACGAAAACTCAAGAGTCTCTAAAAGCAAGAATGTTTATTTTAAAGTGAACAGTTATTTCTACCTGCACAGAAACACACATCTCAAATTGGAAATAACCATTACAGAACATAGGTCTGTCAGTTACTCCCCCTCATAATAATTTACATTCCTCTTGCATCTATATTAATCATTTTTCCTACACAATGTTATCTTGGCAGTCCCTAAAAAGCATAAAGAATTCATGCTTTTATTCAGTGCCATGTGCCAAGGCATTTCAAATGTATTTGTGTTCTGGATAAGCTAATTAGACTACATAGAAGCTAAATAGACTACAAAAATGTATGATGCCAGGTTGCGTATAAACAGGGGTTAGAGCATAGGAAAATCAGACTGATCCTCTTAAGATATTACTAAATGAACATATACCAAGACCGTCACGGTCATGTAAGAGTTGTATTTCTATCTAGAGTAATAATTGTTCATGAACAAGTTCAAGAATTATACATTAAGAATGTTGTACAGGAGATCCAAATTAGGATGTTGAGGATAATAAAATACAACCATCTTTTACAGTAAATATTAGCCCTGAAGATCTGTTCTAGGTTTAGAGTTGTTTTCAATTCACTGTTGTTTATAATGAGCAGAGATGTTTTGTTCTTTGAATAAGTTCCAATGAATTTAGCTCTGAAAGGCAAAATATATAATCACTCTCAAGCTTCCCTTTTCTATCGCCTACACTGGAACTTTTCTTTCTGCCTCAAGGAGATCAGAGGACCAGGTCTACTCTGCGCATAGTAACAGGGGAAAAGGCATGGATCATTTAGAAACCTGCCAGCACTGAAGTACTGCATCAGTTTCTGACATCAGTTTCTTCAATAGAAACGTTTAAGCAGCAAGAAAATATTCTATGTTTTTTGGCAATCAGCAGATCAGATAGAAGAGTCTAGCAATACAACAAGGATGTGTAATCTGACATGATTAGACAAGGCTCTTAGTACCAGAACATTCATAATTGAGACAAAGAGTATTAATAACACTTTCCTAACACGGCAGTTAGCCATTTTATATTTCCTTTCTTTAATCTTAGTGTTTTTCAACAAATCATGGGATTTAATAGCGTGTTTTGGCAGATTAGAGGATTTATGGCCCAGATGTTTTTTGTTCTAAAAATGGATTAGGGTGTAAAGTTTGCTGGAATCCATGGAACATGTTGAGGCAAGCCGGTCATTTTATGTGTGATTAGTGCCTGCCTTCTGTCTCACAGTCCCTCCATCTGTCACAATTCACCAATGGATCTGGTTAGATTTAGCCTCGTGTCACAAACAAGTCCCTTTTCTGGGCAATTTCATATTACAGATTCATTTTATGCCATTTTATGCCCTAGTTAAAAGATAGGAAGAGAGGAAGATGAGATATTAGCTTTTCTTTAAATACTTGCAAAACAATCTTTTTCCGTCAGTATTCTATTCTAATATAATGCAGATCATCATACTAATATGCATCAAATAAATAAATGACCAGTGTTAAAAATAAAATTAAATAAAAATTAGTTTTGGTTGTTACATCTGTTATTCTGTAAAAGCAATATTTTGGTAGTGTATATTACTAACCATGGACTGTGGAGTTGCATGCATAAGCTGATCATTTGGCCATCTTATTAAGAGTGTGAATTAAGTGTGACTATAGTTAAGAGTAGCCACAATTTCTTATCAAACAGTTACAGGTGCTTGGTTACATTCTGTGCTTGAAATTTAGCCTAACTATTACAAGTTTGCATCCATAGCAAACCACTGCCACCTGTGGTTTATTTCACCATAAATGGATTTTTAGGAAGAAAATGCTCTTCAGTCAGTTAGTAATGATTTATTTCTTCTGTATATAACCTAATAGTGCTATACAGACCCTCTTAAGTGGCCTTTCTAATACTAGGAGAGACTCAATAATCATAGTTACAATTATGAATACCTAAATCCTGTGCTAAAATTCAAAAGTTCCTTGCAGGAAAAAAAAATTAAAAATGGGTTTTATATTTGCACTACAAAATAATATTCGAATAATAACTAAAGCATTTACTTAAAAATTACATTTTCAACTTCTTTCAAAATAGTTGGAAACAACCATATTTCACTTAGGTATTATATTTTTATTACAGATATTTGAACATATTGGAAACATGTTTATGTATGACTATATGAATCAGTCATTGTCAATTATTCATTCATTCATTTTAGATAAATCCCATGGAGAAATCATTATAGGCCGGACACTAGCTGTTACCAAGAAAAGAAGTGATTTTTATGGTTACAGGCTAGCCTAGACATGCATTTATACAAAAGATATCCTTTGATCTGTCTCATGTTCAGGTTACTTAAATGACCATGATGCTGTCACCAAGGCAATCCAAGAAGCTCGGCAAATGAAGGAGCAACTTCGACGGGAACAACAGGTGCTTGATGGGAAGGTGGCTGTTGTGAACAGTCTGGGTCTCAATAACTGCCGGACAGAAAAGGTCAGTTCATAACATAACTTACTTTCTAGAAATACTTAATTAAATCGCCTGATGCTTTTATAAATAAATATATATATATATATATATTTCCATCTTCTTATCATCCTCAGAATGATTCTCTGTCCTTTTTCTCCCTCCATTAATATAGACGGCCTCATCACCTTCCTAATCAAAACCATCTGGAAATAGAAAGAGTTATAATTCTCTTGATCCATCTCCAAACCTTATTGACAATGAATATCCCCTTTTACGCCACCAGCTTGTATTAAAACAAAATGGTATTTGAAATATCTGAGTCTGACTAAAAGTTTTGCTTTTCAGAGATGCTTAACTTGTATTTGGGGATGAGCTGGATTTGAAATGCTGAATCTTCCTTAATCAGCATAAGCTTGGATGATATCCATGCTCATATTCTAAGTATTTAGGATCCTGAGCTTGTCATAATACGTTTCCAGCGTAAAGCACTGTCAAGTGTTAGATGAGTTCATGACTGGAAATTTTGACTTTATCATAAAACAAAATGTACTTATTAAAAACTTTGACATTATTTGTATTATAACTAAGGCCAGTGAAACTTCTGAATTTGAGAGACAGTAATTTCAAGCCCTTTTGTCTAAGCATACATGGTGTTTTATTTAGAAAAATATTATAAGTTGTAAAATCCTCAGAATTATGTACTTTTGGAATATTTGATATGTTTTAAATTGAAATTTTAAAATGTTACCCAGTCCTCTTTACAGAATCCTCTAGATAAATAGATCCAGTAGATAAGAGAAAAAATGATCAGCTACTTAGCAATAACTGGAAAGTTAATCATAATGGGAAGCTTATGAGTCAAACAGAATTGTCCAGAATGAGCAGATTGCTAATTTGGATAGCTTTCTAGTTTCCCAGGTTTTATGTGGAGTTTGATGTATAATCACTAAGAAGCTGGCAATCTGCATAGTGAAGGTGAAATGTATGGGTGATCCTGTCACAACTGCTCTTTCCCTGGTCCTAATATGGTAAAAATTAAGGATGGAGAAATGATTCCAATTCTATTGTGTGTCCAGAGGGGAGAGCAAAGGATAGATCAGTATACATCCCTTGCAGTCTTACAACATAAGACGTATGACATTGGTGTCCTGAGAAGGGCACATTTTTATAGCTAAGCACCAAAAGGAAGGGGGAGAGCAAAGTGACAGTTCTAAAGAAGGAATGATAGCAAGCATAAAGGAATTTATATTCAAATATTTAAACATTCTTGAAAGGATGCTTGAACAGAAATTCCTTTTCTCTGCTCCCCACGTAGAAATGAGTTTAACACTCAGCCAGATGCTAATGCAAAGTGACTCAAGCTATTCCTCGCAAGCATAGCTAAATTGCCGTTATTTGTTAAGCGCATTGAATTCAGCTGTGGATACAGCAGTTGGTTGCATTCAGCAAGCATCTGTACCCTTTTTTTTTTTTTTAAATCCTCCAAAGCAGAGACAACTCTACCTATCTCCCCCTTCTCTTCCCCAGTGCTGGCTGGGAATTGTCAAGTGACAACCGACCAAATCCTTTTGGACAGGAAGCCTTCATCCTGAGTTCTGTATACTTGCAAAGCGGGCCTTGTGGTTGAATCAGGGAGCCCATTAAAAGTGCTTTGATGGTATGGAAATTCATCTTCATGAAGCTCCTAGGCCCCTAAGCAGCGTGCTGTTTAGCTGTGGTTACAGATCAGTCATTCACATTGGAGGGCAATAATTGTGCTGACGGCTTGTAAGGCAATGGAAGTACATAAAATAATCCTAGGCCCTCCACCATGGCACTGTGAGTTAATCTTCTCTAATACAGATCAGCTGTTGTTCTAACACATGACTTTATGCTGGCTCCAGTGACTCTGCACAGCCTTTTGATTAAGTAACAGGAGTGGAACCATCTGCATTCACTTTATTCCATACTTGTCCATTGTTAGGCGACCTTATTGCCACTTCTCGTTCCATCTCCACAGTCATACTTTATTTCTCTGATTAGCACCTCCTGCTTGGGTTGCAGGAGTGAGAGTTGCCTCTGTTGATAGCTACTGTTTCAATTTTCCTTTTTCTTTCATACCGTTATAACAACTTTTAAAAAATCTGTTTTTGAAATAATACCGGCCAAAACCTGTTGGACAGTTAAGATGTCTCTGTTCTCAAGAAGATCTTCATCCCTGAATCTCTTCATCATGTACTTTCAGTGCAGTTGAGTTACATCTTGAGCTATAGTCTTATAATTTATGAGTTTTTAAGTGAAAAACTTAAATTATGGAAATGAAGTAGTTTCATTATTGTAATAGTATGACAAACTCTTGTAATATAAAAGGAAACCTTCTCAATCAAAGGATCTGAATTATCTCATCCCTTATGTTACCCTGACATCTGAAAATGAAATTGAGATTATTGAAACTCTTTGAAGCAGGTATTACTCTAGTTTGTGGTTGACTTTTCCTGTTGAAATAACTTGGGTGTCATTTCTAGAATATTAATGATCAATCTATGTCTGTGTAAGTCATGAAAATGAGATAATAATGTCACACTTATATCTTTTAATTAGTAATTATTCAACATTAGCACATGCTATGTATTAGAGACTGTGGTATGTACTGGAGGTATTGTATTAAACTGGAAAATATGAGTTCTGCCTTTATAGAGCTTACAGTTTGGATCAAATTATTATTTGACTGTTACTCATTACATATTTATGTGTGTGAGCCCACCCATAGGAGTCGAATAAAGACCCCATATTGCTTACTGTATTAAATCAGTTATATACTTGAGTTGTTTTCTCTCATATTAACCATATATTTATGCATATTGTGTTATTTTTCTAACACTTATCTTTTTATTAGACTTTTATAATCACTCAGTATTATCTATAGCCAGTAAACATGTGGATTAGTAATTGGTTTGAAGTTTTGCCATAGAGTTTGGTGGAAGACGTAAAAAATATATGATAAATTCCTCTTACATTTTGTACTAACATATATCACTTGAATCCCAAAATAAGGGCATTTTTTTCTGTCTAAAGGAATAATGTCGGCCAGGTGCAGTGACTCATGCCTGTAATCCCAGCACTTTGGGTGGCCAAGGCGGGCGGATCATGAGGTCAGGAGCTCAAGACCAGCCTGGCCAATGTGGTGAAACCCTATCTCTACTAAAGATACAAAAAAATTACCCGGGCGTGGTGGTGCATGCCTGTAATCCCAGCTACTCAGGAGGCTGAGGCAGGAGAACTCCTTGAACCTGGGAGGCGGAGGTTGCAGTGAGCCAAGATGGCACCGTTGCACTCCAACCTGGGCAACAGGGCGAGACTCCATCTCAAATAATAGTAATAATAATAATAATACTCCTAACTCCCTAAATCCCGAAAATATGTGTAAGGTAAGGATTGAGAGAGACAAAGCAGAAAGAAAGAAGGAAAGGAACTGGGAGAAAGGAAAAAAAGAAAAGAAGTTCAGCCTGGTGCTTTACATCAACCTAAAAGATATCATGACCTGAGCTCCAGATGATTGAAATCTTGTGGTGGAGATCTGTTTTCTTGGGTACACAGCCTTATACACATTAACTTTTCTTCATGTCTCAAATAGCCAGCCACGTGGTTATCCCAGCTAGAAGGTCTTAATTCTGAAAAGCTGTAATTGGACAGTGAAAACAATTAGAGGTGTGAAGATAGGGACCGATGATTTCTCAGTGATATGTACCAAAACACATCATGAAAGTCATTTTTACTGAAACACATTTTAATGGAAGACTTCTAAGAGATTTTTTTTTAATTTCTTTACGTTTCTTGGAAGTGTTTCAGCATACCCAAGAACTGTGTGTGTCCGGTTTCTTGGAAACTCTGGGACACAATATTATTTATAATTGTCATCTCTGGTTAATTGTAGACTGATTGTATATTCAAATAATGTTATCTTTAGCCACATGGCTTTGTTACAGATTAGTGTTGTGGATGAAAAGGTGAGCTTCTGAGGTATGAAGGAACAGAAAGACGCCTCTCATATTTTGTTTTGTAAAAAACACACTTTGCTTCATTACCACCTAGATGGCACAATTTTGTTCACAGAGTCAAGTACAGGTTCTTGAGCTTGTGTTTGAAAGTATCCATATTAATAAGAGATTATAAAAAGCTCAGTTTTTGTTGTCCTGATCCCACCAGACAGTGTCAATATAATAGAGAACCAGTGCACTCAGCTGAAATAAGAAATAGACCAGAAGCTTTTCCGTTTGTGTCACTCACTCCAAATATAGTTATCCTGGGAAGACTGTACCTATACTGTCATAGCTGTTAGGAATGAGTTTCACTACATGTATCAGGAAACCTGAATATGGTAGCTTAAATAGTGATTCATGGCCAGGCATGGTGGCTCACGCCTGTCATCCCAGTACTTTGGGAGGCCAAGACAGGCGGATCACCTGAGGTTGGGAGTTAGAGACCAGCCTGACCAACATGGTGAAACCCCGTCTCTACTAAAAAATACAAAATTCACCAGGCATAGTGGCACTTGCCTGTAATCCCAGCTACTCAAGAGGCTGAGGCAGGAGAATCACTTGAACCTGGGAGGCGGAGGTTGTGGTGAGCCAAGGTTGCACCACTGCACTCCAGCCTGGGCAACAAGAGTGAAACTCCGTTCCAAAAAAATTAAAAAAAAAAAAATAGTGGTTCATTTTTATCACATAATGAAGTTCAGGAGTAGGAGTTTGGTGGCATTAGTTCATCAACTTGATATCGGAGTTGAAATCTGTGATTCTCTTGTCTTTTCCCTTTGGGTCACAAAATGGTTGCTGCACCTGCAGCTATCCCATCCGCATGAAGGCAGGCAGATTCAGGAAGGAGAAGTCATTTTCTCTTTGCTAACTTCAGTCTTCATTCATACGGGGTTTTTCATTCCTCTTCTCAAGCTGACTTCCACACACATCTCATTGGCTAGAACTGGGTCATGTGAACATCTTTAAGACCATTACTGGCCAAAGGAAAAGAGACTGCTTTAAATTGATCATGAATTATTTTTTACCACTAAAGTAGAGAGCTAATCCTATCTTCTCTGAGATCAAGGGATTATCTTCAGATCGAAGGTAATGTTAGCTGGGAAGAAAAGAAGGACAATGGCTCTTGGGTACGAAAAGGCGATTGTCAGCCATAGGCATATTATAAAAATGATATCAAAGCTCTCAAGTATTTCCTTCATGAAACTGGTTGGTTATGTTTGTTTTATAATTGTTGCCATCTATCTGTCTTTTGCTCTTCCACTATTACATGTCCAGGGTCTTTTTCTTTTTTTTTTTTTCCTCCGAGGTGAAGTCTCGCTCTGTCACCCAGGCTGGAGTGCAATGGCACGATCCTGGCTCACTGCACGCTCTGCCTCCCGGGTTCAAGTGATTCTTCTGCCTCAGCCTCCTGAGTAGCTGGGACTACAGGTGTGTGCCACCACGCCTGGCTAATTTTTTGTATTATTAGTAGAGGCAGGGTTTCACCATGGTAGCCAGGATGCTCTCAATCTCCTGACCTCATGATCCGCCCACCTTGACCTCCCAAAGCGCTGGGATGACAGGCGTGAGCCAATGTGCCTGGACCATGTCCAGGGTTCTTATACCTTGTCTGGGGTTCACGAAGAATTAAATGACACACGAGCATGTGCACAAGAAGACTTTGCTTGATGACAGGTTAAATCTATAAAAGTATATTCACATACACGCCTTATACATGTTAAGACCAACTTCTGTATTGCTTTTCTTATGTAAAACAGATGTCACTCACAAAAATAAGCATGCATATGTGTGCATATATTTCTTAAGGAAGAGAATTTATTCACGGAACATTAATTGCCTACAGTGTACCTGGAATATAAACATATAATGCATGCTATGAATTCATCTATCATTGTAAATCATAGCTGGAAAAATGTCTTACTTTTTCTGCTGAGCTTTAGTGAAAATTCTTCGTAATTTTCTGTCAAATAAGATGGAAATTTGGTAAATAATGTGTATATTTTAATTAAGAATTAATTCAATAATGACAATAGTTTCATTTTTGACCCTTTCTGAGTCATATTCATAAGAAGCCTTACCACAGACTATAGAGGCTGATTGTAAACAAAGGTTAATTTTATCTGTCTGGCACTTGGAAACTCGTCCATTACACCCACCTCTTTCCTGCCATTGTCAACCCTCTTCTTTCCCTTTAACAGAGTGCCAAACATGAAATGACAGTGACCAATGTTGACTTAATGTGGATGTTTAATAATGAAAAAAAGTGTGTCATTCCCAGCATTAGTTACAAATGGCAGTAAATGTATCGGATGGCAGCCCTGTAATAATTCTACATCCATCATTCTTTCCTGATGCTTCGCTGGCCATCTGATGGATGGGGCCAGCAGTGTTAACTCTTCGGAAACTGACACAATGTATGTAGTTCAGCATTATCTAACACATGTTCCTTCCGTTAGATAAGGAGAAGGCCTGTGAGGAATTGTGCATTACAGGTTTTTGCTGTAAAAAAGTGAATATGAAGGAACCCATGCCTCTCCAGTCAGTGGAAGATGCTTCAATGAATGATTTACGGATGGGTTTTATAAATGTTGCCTTTAGCTAAAATGAATTCTAAAAGTCAAATTAGAAATAGATATTTCAATAGCTACAGAAAAATTGTATAAAGGAAGTAGGCATGTTAGGTAAATCCTTCTGGAGGAAAGTAAGATAGACTTTTGCAACAGTGTGTGGTAAAGCAGATTTTACTAGGGGTGTGTGTGTTTCTAAAAAACATTCCCAATGTTTTAAATCCTCTGGTTAGAATTTGCCTAAGAACAAATTAAAATAACATAAGTGATTAGTATTTTCTCTTTTTAAAGTGAGCATATATTATTTTTTAATCTCTACATTTACATGGAATTATTTATTTGGTGACTTTAATTAAAAGATACACAAAACCCGAAGTTGAATATTTGCCTTCTTATTATTGGAGTCTCTCTACTCTGAAAATGTATATAAAATGAAAGGGAAATGGCTTTCTAGGCAACTGATTATTAGAACATCTAGACCAGCTTTTTATGTGCAAGTTGGCATTTGATCCTTAGGTTTTCTTTCCTTTTGTTTTTCATTCATAAAACCTTCTTAACTCTGAGTGTCTTAGCTAGGGAACACTTCTTATGGGACAGGAGGGGAGAGGAAAACCCCTTAGTGAATATTATCAGCACAGAGCAGCCAGTTTTGAAAGACCATGACAAAAAGGCAAATAGGTATTATGTCATCACCATCCATCACTCTATGTGTCATCCTTTCAATAATTCCAATCGACATTCTCAACAGGCTGATGCAAGCTAAAGGGGCTGTTTGTTTTTAGAAATTGAGTATAGGCTGTCTGTAGCCTTTTGTTCTAGACGGTTTTCTTCTGTGTCTTTTCATTTCTTTCTCTCTATTTCTTTTCTTTTTGGGGGTATTTAATTGAAATACATGCCGAGTTTGCAGACTGCAAAGATCAGAGCTGTTTTCGTCCAGCAGTGGTAACTATGCATTAAACATTTTGATTTGTTTGAGCTTGAAGTTTAGTCCTTTTTTGCCATTTGCTTCATGGAGTTTGTGTATATTTACAGCCTCTGCATTTAATGGCCACATGCCTTATTTTCACAGATGGCCAGTGGAAGACTTTTTCTTTCTCTTAGTATAGCCTGCTTTCAGTTTCGCTACATTTGTCACAGTGCCACTACTTGCAGCTAGCAAGTGCCCACGCTTGGTGGGGAGCAATTATGGTGTGAGTTTTTAAGGAGCTTTTTAAAGGTTTTTTTTTTTTTTCCAGTAAACTTTTTATGGTTTAATTTTCTAGCCTAGAAAAGCTGTGCATGTTTTCAAACAGAGAGTCTTGTGTTCTTTACATCATTCTGGTAGAGGGGTTAGTGTAGGATGGTCCAATAAAATGAGACTCATAGGGCATGCCAAATTGGGCTTTCAGAGAGACAGCCACAGGCCTCTCTGATGATTGAAATTGTCTGTTTGTTTAGGGATTCGAGGATACGCTCACAATAGTACTCCTGAAAAAGTAAGTTTGAAAACAGCATGTATAGAATGATGTCGATATTTTTTAAAGTCTATTTCCATAATGCATAGATAAAAGACTAAAAGAATATACAACGAAATGTCAGCAGTAGTTATGCCAAGGTTATGGGGTTGTACGTTTTCATATGTATTTCCACATTTCTGAATTTTCTAATTTTCAGTAAGTAAAGTAAGACTCACTTTTGTTGTTGGGCCAGAATTGCTCTTTATAAAAGCCTGGCCTATCAAAGAGAGGTCTTCCTTTTCCCCCTTGATTCCTTCCTTCTCCTCAAGATCAAACAGCTGCCCTCAGGACACTTACACATTAAGACACTGAAATAATTAAGGAGAAGTTTGTTTTGCAGTTATCCTATATATTTACTAGATAGACTCTTTATTATATTTATTGCAAGCTATTTTACCAGTATGGATTTAAAGCTATTAGGAAAATATGAGGAATGTAGCGTTTATTTAAAGGGTCTCGTTGAATCTTTCCAATCACATCTCTTCTCTTTTACAAATAAAAAAGATTTGCTCATGCCTATGTCATAGGAGTATAACAGCTATTGATATTTATTTTGTACCTTAACATTTTCTCAGGGCTTTCCCATCATATTTTGGTCTCACTCTGTAGTGTAAGTAGAACAGTATTCTTTGTTTAAAACATCTTTTTAAACTTGAGATTTGAGAAGACTAGAGGAATTCAAGTGGTAGACCAGTCTTTCAATTGAACTCTTACAGCTCAAAGCCCAGTCTCTTTTCTAATGGAATATGGAGAGGGAATTCCAGAAAGTAACCCAGTTCCTGTTCAATTCGCTTGTGCCCCAGCATTGGTCATGTGTAGTTCTCAGCACATTTTTGAGACTTGATCAAAAATATTTCATTTAAGCAATCACCATCTCCACAATCTGTACATCTGGTTTCCAAATCTTCATTTTTCCTGTTTTTACTCCTTCCTTCCTTCTTCCTGTCTTCACTGTGCACCAAACCCCATCACTGGAGAATAAGCCAAGAAAGCAAAAACAATATACTCAATCCTACTTACTTTGTTTCTCCTAGCAGCTCTGATAAAACAAGTGATGAAGTTTCAGCTGTTCATTAAAAAGAGATTTAAAATATCTATTCTAATATATATTTTTCTCTCTCTATTTAAAACTACCATGGATAGTTGAAAAGAGAACTATAACCCTGATGTGCCTATTTCTATTGTCAGACCCAGCATTTCTGAACTAAGCCATGACTCTTTAAAATGGTCGGATTATATTTATTTAACTGAAGTAACTACTGGCTACTGAGGCTACATTTGTAAGAATGCTGACAGTTTTATAGCTTTTATTCCATGAAAAGGAAAATTTGAAGAAAGTAATCCTATATGTTTCTGTAGCTCAGTAACTGAGTTGCCCATTGTTTATAGAATAATTATCATCAGACAATATTCTACTTTTGTGTTTACATTTGTGTAGCCCTCCCACCAACTGGACATCCTGTGTAGGTTGCAAATTCTATTATTTTTCTTAGTCGGCCTCCTGATTTTCTCACATTAACCATTCTGATTTGACTCAGTATGTATAATATGTCTGTCTGCCACGGTTTGGAAGGACAACACAACCTTTTCTTTAGATGTTGGCTGTAGCCTGACCATACATAAAGACATTTAAAATCCCAGGTTTGTTTTTTCCCCTCCTGCCTCCCTTCTTCCACATATACACACCATAAGCACCATCATGACAAAGAAGCAAGGGCCCGTATTTTACTGTGATAGTATTCCTGTGTAAAGTTCTTAGTGAATTCTTTGTTTCCTATACATTCTTTTGAGTAGCTTTTCTGTACATTACACATCCAGGCCATAGGGATTTTTTCCTCCCTGTGACAGTGGTTTTCTGTCTTAAGGACTAAATTTGTAATGTTGAATGGGGATGTTTAAGTGTGTCTTTAACAAGGTACCTGAATTTGTAAGTCTCATTACTGTTGGATAGTCTCTTCACAAAATATGTCCGAAAAGCAATCAGATTTTTGTTTTTTTCATAATTTGAAATGTCTTCCTTGAATTTAAGAAAAGAATTATGGAATTATTGATTACAAAACCATAGCTTTAAGTGTTGAAACTTGTTAATGACTTTTGAGAAAATTTATCTTTTATGAATAGAGAACGTATAAAAATATGACAAATTACACAAGAACCTGAAAAAGAGACTTCAGTGGAGTGTAAAGAAAATATCAGCAATAGTTGTCTTTAAATACCTTGCACGTCTCCATGTTTAAAAAGAATCAAAGCCTGTTTTCTGTGAGATATATGTCAAAACAGTTTTGTTATATTGAGTTCAGTCAAGTAGGACATAAAATCATAGAATTGAAGGTTTGAAAGAAAATGAAAAGGGCCTATCATTCAACCTTGAATTGCCTCTTCAGTATCTGTAATATGCTAGGCAGGTAGTCATATGTCCACCACTTGAAAATCTCTAGGAAGGTGGAAATTTCTTCCATCCTGAGACAGCCCGTTCAATGGATAGGCAGCTCTGACTATTAGATCTCTCTTCCTTCAGTAGTTCATTATCTTTCGCCTGATAACTTACAGTCTTTGATCAGTGTTCTATCTCCTAGCTACATATGGACAAACTCTATCTCTATTTCACAAACGATAGCTGTCTATTCTTTGTAAACGTGGAGGTTCTTAAGATATTTAAAGACAATGATTGTTGATTTTTTCTTCCTACTCTATTCAAACCCTATTTCTATTTCAGTATCCTGTGTAATGTCTTCATTATGACAACAAGGTTTAAGAGATAGGAGGATGCTCAAAAACTGAGTTAAACTGAGTTAAGTCCAAACAATTATTGTCATTGAGCTTCCCTGGTCTGCATTCCAATACCTATTTAAAAAGAAAATGAGGCCATTATAACATTATTTTAGTGAATCCATACCAACTTCCTGTCATTACCACAGCCTCTACCAAGTGCTCTGAACTAATCTTTATAGGTAACCCCGTCTTTTCTGGAGTATACATTAGGTGCTAAAGTCATATTTCCTCAAATTTCTTTCTTTCTTCATAAAAATTGAAATTAGATATTTGTCATCAGTTTTGAAATATTGCTCCCATTTTAAAATCACTTCTTTGAAAATCATTAATAAGGATTCATCAGTATTATCAAGTCATTTTAAGATTTTGAAAAGTTATTCACCTAGATCAAAACTCTCAAGTTTCTACACTGTGTGTTTCTGAACCATCTTTGACTTTGTAGTACTGCTTAAGAAAACTTGATCTGCTGATACATTTCACATGATCAGATTGCCTGATGAAATTAACCTGCTGAGAAGTTGAGTCAGAATTATACAAGCAACTTTTCATGAAGCTAGCTACCAAATTTTACAAAAGGAAATTAGATTGTGGAACAAAATTATGGGTTTTAATTCATGAGGGAATTCAGAAAGGGAAAAAAATCAGAATTAAATCAGGCGGATTTTGTGGATGACTAGACCAGAGGATGTATATGGACATTTCCATCCCCTTAGTTCATATCTCGCTATAATTCTCGATGGAGAAAATGAATAGAAAAATTCTCTTCTCTTCAAGCATTATTAAATTCCAGAATACCAAAGGGTCTATGGATATTCTAATGGATAAATTCACACTCAATAGAGGTAAAATTAGTGACAGATCTCTTCAACATGTACTTGTTAGAGTTAGAGGAAAGTGTGTATTTATGTGAGTGTGTATTTGTGTGCACACATACATCGTTTATATGTCATTTATACATAACTTACAAGAAAGCCTTTTCTCCCATTTTCGGTGTTATATTATGTGGGTAGATGATATTTTCTAAAAAATTGAGATATTAATAAGCAAGAGTGAAACCAGGAGGTTAAAGAGTAGACATGTGAATTATTTCTTTATACTTAAGCTGATGAAAAGAATCTCCAACTGATAAATCGTTATGACATTATAAATAATCTTTCATCTTCTTTGGTGGTCTGTGAGGTTCACATAATTAGAGGGTTAAAAACCTTTTTTTGTTTCTTCTTTCTTCCCGTGTCATTAATATAGTAGGAGACCATAAAGAAGTGCAGCCAGAAGGGGTTTAACTGTTACTGAGTCAACATTTGACAGTCACACTCTATTCTGTCATTTCATGCATGTGCTTTTTATGAGTTTTATAGCTTTGTGAGCTTTATTTCAGGGATGTCCATTATGATAGCTGATCCACAGCCCATCTCTTTGTGTATGTTTGTCTGGTAGAGAGCAAAGCTCATCACTTAGCTGAATCCCAGTTTCAGGGAGTAATAGAAGACTTATCTACTCATGCACTGTTTAATTTAGGATTCGGTAACTAAGGAAATATCTACCTCTAAAGTATAGTTTGTGTGTTCCTTTGTTTTGACTGCTCTGTGAAATATCAACATAGGATGCCTATTAGAAACTTTGCAACAATAGTGAATTCTTAGTTGTTTTCGATGTTTTTTAAGTTGAAATAATGGAGTAGGGAAATTTTTTCAGTTAAACTATGTACTAGATTTACAGTCTGGAACTGTAACTCATCATGCCTGAGTATGAAATTGAAATAATAAACAATGATCAAATATATTGTGGTAAATGGTAGGAAAAAGAGGGAAAACTTTTGACAATATTTAGAGTTGTGACCAAAATTCCCTTTTATAATGCATATTTGGTCATACAGAATAGAGTTTATCATCATAACAGGCTACTTAATACTCAAATTTAACTATTTCTATAATTATTACATGTTAGATTCCCTGTCTTTTCAGTTTTCCCCATTGACATTTTAAAAATAATATTAAAAGTATATCTGTCTTAAACTTTTCAAAGTAATGAGAATCTAACACATGTTTATCATTTTACAAACTAGGATTCTGGAACTCAAGGAGGATAACTAATTTGTCTAAAGCAATATGGCTAATATATATGGCAGAGAGTTTGGTTAAAATATGATATTCCTGATGCCCAAACTCATTATTTTCCAACCTCAAAAATGTCCTCTTCCCATGAATCCCTGTGGCCTTTCGTCAGTCAGAATGGTTTTTGGCTTAGAAGTATGAATTGATACTGACTACTTCCAATCAACAAAGAGTCCATATCTCTTTAGCTATTTCTTGGCTCTCCTTTTTTATTCCCACCATAGCCTGGGATTATGTGCAAACAGTACACGTGCTGTTTTCCATTATGCAAGTCTGTGGATAAGTCACAGAGCACAAGACCAGCTACCAAGTCCCCCAAGTGAATATTAATACATTAATAATAGTTTTCTGTATGTCAGATTTTGGAGTTACTCATTTGCACCCAGGAAACCATGCGGTCTACAACTTTCTTCTGTCGATGAGATACAATTCACTTGGATCTTTTTTCAAGTCAACATAAAATCAGAAGATTTTTTCAAGTCTGTTTTTAAACAGACTTAACCTAATGTTTCTCCTTGATCTCAGCAAACCTGCAGGGTTGTAAAGACGTGATTAGGCAGATAAGACTCATCTTTCCAAAGGAATCTAGTTGTTATCCCATTGCTAGTTTTTATTCAAGAGAGAAAGCATGCAGGTCATCTTATCTGGCCCATACCCCGGGACTTTAACATGTTGACTACTTTGTTGTAATGAATCTATTTTTGCCCTCTATTCTGACATCATTCAGTGCATTTAGAATTTTAGAGAGTATTCCTTTAAATGTGTTTACTTTTCTTCTTTTTTTGCTTTCTCTCTAATAAAAAGAAGGTAAAGGAGAAAAGACCAATGAATCTTGTCATTTTCATATCAACATTTCTAAGTGCTGGGCTGGATTTGTGTTCCAGAATACTGATCTTTAAATCGGGGAAGGGGATGCTATTTTTCTGCACAAACTCTTGACTAACATGATTTTTATCAGAGTCATGATTTTTATCAGATTATAAGATTGATATCACTAAACATGATTTTTATCAGATTATAAGATTGGTAAAAAATGGTCACTTGTGCCCATCAACATATATTTGTTTTCCCAAAATCAGTTTCTTGGGTGTTTCCCATTTTCAACATCTTCCCTCTTAACCCTCTGCTTACCTGAAATCTTTTTTTTTTTTTTTTTTAATTATACTTTAAGTTCTAGGGTACATGTGCATAACGTGCAGGTTTGTTACATATGTATACATGTGCCATGCTGGTGTGCTGCACCCATCAACTCGTCAGCACCCATCAATTCATCATTTATATCATGCTTACCTGAAATCTACTGTCCTTGTTTTGTTCCAGCCGCCTCTATTTAGAAAAGATTATTTTATTTATAAGAACTTTGAGAATCAAAATATTACCTTTTCCAGTAGTATTTACTCTTATGAACAGACACTTTTAGAAAAGGAAATATTTAACCCACAGAACAGAATCTCAGATGGTTGAGCTTTATACATGATAGTGCATAGGTGAACCCTTCAGAGAGGGGATGGCCAGAGACAGGTGGGATTAAAAGGATAGAGTAGGAGAGATTTTTCTAGTGTGTCAGCACTTCTGCTTTATAGCATTTGGCTGATTCTTTCCCCTCCTATATGCCATTCAGTTGCATTTAAACTTTTGAGAACTATTCTTAAATCCAATTCATTCTTTTGGTGGTTCAATATATTACCTAGACACCTAACCACATATAAATTTATATCTACTTTTATACATAAGTACTATGTATCAACTTTATAGGATCAGTTTTCATATGGAATTATAGGATAATTATTTTTTGCTTAAGTTGTTATTATCTCCTCCTCACATCAGTTTCTTTGTCTTCTGAATGTATTGTCCATATTTTTTTTAAAATGTGGCAATGTTATCATTTTGATTTACATGCTGTTGTAATCTGCTTTAATTAAAGGCATACCTCATGTTCTCCAATTCCTGCAATCACCTTTCCTTTTGCCTGTTCACATGTCTGTTAGCTTAACTTACTATACAAAAAACTTAAATTTATACAAATAGTATAAATTACTATACTATTACGAGAAAGTACAGCTTGCTGTGTTGACTTCCACTATGTGCCACTGACATCCTCTTGAGAAGCATAGTAAGTTTTACTTTTGGGTAGCTAATCATTTTATTAATATTAGGCACATTCGTAGTGGTGGCTAATTTTAGGTTACTTATTGTGAAAACTGAGTGTGACTTTCCTGCTCATGTTTGTTAATTTTAGTCTCTTGGTAAGACAGCACGGCATCTGTATAGCTGAACTCAGAACCTTGGAAGTCGCTTAACGTGTCATTCTTTTTCTACTTTGATTGAGTTCATTTTGCTTTTTCTTCTTGAAAGACTTTTCTTTAGAATGGAAAACTCTCTAGAAAATGTGTAGTATTATTGCCCTATACAGTTAAATCAAAAGCTAAGAGGTGATTCCAGCCCAGTACATTCCTCAAAGAGAGTACAGTAAAGTCTTCATTGACCCGAGGACTATCAGATCATGTTGATGGAATGTGTGTGTGTGCGTGTGTTTTCAAATGTAACTGTCTTGTGTTTTAACAGCTACATTTACCGTAAAGAAAGTCTGTTAAGCTGGTGTCCTTGATGCTCCTGAGCTCAGCTGAATATATACAGCCGACTCTCTCAGCAAAAGACATCCAAAACAGATAAAGCAGCTGAAAACAACAACTTCACACACAAAACAAATCGAGTCAGATTCTACAGTGTTAAATGCGTAACTTATTTCAACTTTAATACTATTTAATTCTATAGAACTAAAGTTAATATAAACTATTTTGTCCCAGTTTCTCTACTGTATTTTATACTGATTGACAATTTAAAAATAGTTTTCTATTAAATAATGTACATACTTTGATGAATAGAGTACAGGAGTTTCAAGGCCACTGGCTTAAGAGATTTTTAATCTAGTATGCACAATTGTCACATTGTCAGAGACTTCATTGAGATAAAGCGTGTACTGTGTGAAGAATTTCAATATCTTATTAGTTCTTGGTGGGAACATTAGTTGGGCCCTTTACCTGTAATACAATTATCTTAAATCATTGATTACTTTCTGTGAACATTTTATTGTATCAATAGCAGTTCTGCAGTGTATGTTGTTCACTAGTATGATTCATGGCTATGTTCCTCAGAAAATGAGGTGAATAATTATAAAGAAACTTGAGACAATGTGATGAGATCCAATGGATGCTTTTCTTAAAACTGTTTTGCTACTACATCATCCTGAGAGCAATGCTGGAGAGTTCAAGAGAAAGTTATCAGCCTTTCATTATATGCTTTTTCTGTTCCTAAAGTTGCCCAGTTTCTTAATTTGACAGTAGTTTAATGTCTCATATGGTTTAGATTAAGCATTATATTTTTCTTGAAAATAATTTATTTTGTAATGCCATGTTCTCCATGAATGTGAATCGTGCACTGCATGCTTAAACAACTTGATGTCTCTGTAGATCTAATTTTGGTATATTTGTATCTCAAATAATTCGCCAACTCAATATTTTGGCTTAGCAATCCAAATCAAATTGTGGTCCAAGTAGCAGGCACTCACATTGGATGTACAGAGACTTGACAAGCAATTAGCAATGAATATTTAAACGTCTTCATTACCCTTGCATGAGGAATACAGATGGCATTTGGGAAGATGGCAACCAGAGGGCACTACTGTGAATTATGTTTCTATTATTTGGTCACCTGACTATTGGAAGACTTTCTCTGGGCTTCATGCCACTCCTATACTTCTACTGTCTGGCCAAAAATAAAGCAGACATTCCAAATGTAGAACAGGTTGCTTCCATGAAATTTCTGTGCACATTTTGTAATTTGGGACGGTTGTCTCCAAGGATCCCGGCATATATCCTTTAGGCATACCAAACCCAAATGCCAAGACTTTATAGGGGTCTATGAGAATCAGAGCTCCTTCAAAAATCCTGCTGATCATTCTCTTAATGACTTCAGGTTAATGTGCTGAACGTAAAAGGTGAAGAAATCAACACTGCATCCTTTCCAGGAGCTGATGTATTATATATGGCCCAAGAAAAAGAAAGTCTTCAAATAATTATAATTCCTAGACTGATCTCTCATTATAATTTTTTTAAAGGAAAAAACAACACTGGAGAGTCTGACTCAGCAACTGGCAGTTAAACAGAATGAAGAAGGAAAGTTTAGCCATGCAATGATGGATTTCAATCTGAGTGGAGATTCTGATGGTTTGTGAAAATTGTTCATATATATTCTAATAATGTGAGAAAGTGTCTATTTAGTGCCAATTAAAACTGCTAAAAAATAGACTGGACAGCCACCTCATACCTGATCATTACCTTAAGAGGTCACATATACTGAGCAGTTCCCATGTGCCAAGCACTCTGCTGAGTGCTTTGCATAAATCATCTCATTTAATTCCTAGTCAGGCCCATTGCAGAGAAAGAGTCTGAGCCTCAGGAGTTTTGAAGCATTTTCCCCCACGTCACAGGGCTCTAAGTGCCAGAGGCAAGAATTTAAATCGAGATGGCAGGATTCTAAAGCAAATGCTCTTCATCATCATCTTCCCCATTCCTCTCCTCACTTCCCTATTTGTTTCCTTCTTTGTCTTTTTTGTTTGTTTGTTTTGTTTGGTTTTTTTTTTTTTTTTTTTTGACAGAGTCCTGCTCTGTAGCCCATGCTGGAGTGTAGTGGTGCAGTCCCAGCTCACTGCAGCCTTAGCTTCCCAGGCTCAAGTGATCCTCCCACCTCAGCCTCCCAAGTAGCTGGGACTGTAGGTGCATGCCAACATGCCCAGCAATTTTTTTTTTTTTTAAGAGACAAGGACTCACTATGTTGTCCAGGCTGGTCTCAAACTCCTGGGCTCGAGTGATCCTCCCACCTCAGCCTCCAAAAGTGCTAGTATTATAGGCGTGAGCTACTGCACATGGCCTCACTTCCCTATTTCTTGTACCCAAAATGAACTTTTTCAGAAATTTGTTTCTATTGGCTCATTTTTAAGTTTCCATTTGTCAAGCCCTGACCAGAATACATGGCTCAGAGGACATTTCCAGGATAGTTTCTTCCATTTTGGAACCCTTCTCCCCAGTGCTATATACTGCATAGTCAAGTGTCCTGCCCACTCTCTGTAACCTAGCTAGAATTCAGCTGCACAACTTTATGCTCCCCTCTCCTAGGCCTCCAGACTTCTGTTTTCTGTATCATCTCTGAATATTCTAAACATCTGACAGTGACAACAAATTAAATCGATACTCTGATTTTTAAGAGCATAGCAAAGGGGGAAAAAGAAGAAGTGCTGTTCTTCTTATACAATATCCTGGCTGGGAGCATCTCTCTACTGTCAGGTGGCATCCATGCATGTTAGGCATTCCTCTGGCGGTACCGACCTCAACTTTGGTACTACTACAGGGAATTTCCCTGCATATAGAGAAGAGTGCACAGGGGCAAATCAGTGAGATGCATATTTTGAGAGGGGGCCCCCTTGAATCCTCCAATATACACAGCTGTCTACTCTGTGCCTTGAGCCAATTCTACTTTCAAAACCAGGTCTATACTAGTCAAGGGACTAAACAAACCTGAACGTTGAAACACATAATTCTATCAAAACTTATTTTTATTCAGTTAGATTCAATTTGCATTTTCCTGGGTCTAATGTTGCAAATATTTTCTTCTGTGTTCTGCTTCACTTAGCTGAGATAAACCGAGTCTATGTACCTTTAAAGAGCTTGTTTAGATTTGATGAAGACACATAATGTTCATTTTATTGCTTATGTTGCTGTAAGGTGTAAGAACAAGAAAAGGCAGATGTGCAAATGATCATTTGCTAGTTACAAACCCATTTTAGGAAGATGTTGCCATATATTTGCACTTATTTTGTCAATAAAAGACAATTACTGGTAATAACACATTTCATAAATTTTAAGTTGTATTAGCATGATAAAATATACCCACAGTAATCAGCATTAAAATATCAAAGTTTTTGTTGCTGTCACTAGCTAAATTCAATCATGCTGGTTTGTGAAATATTTTCCACTTTTCATTAAACCAAAGAGCATGTTATTAATGAGAAATGTTGAGAAACTTCACCAACAGGTATGCTATGTTTTGAATGTGCTGCTATAGAGGTCTTCAAGTTTGGGCAATTTTGTTTGATTCTTGTGTCTTCAGATTTAAAAAAAAAAAAGAACAGATGAGGAATGACTACAAAGCAAGAAAAGAAAAGCAGTGCTTTTGTTGAGAATACAGTCTCTACAAGTCTCCAAAGTATTTTTAAATTTTTAGATACTATCAAAATACATCTACTTATTTTGTGATAATAACCAGTGAAAACCTACTGTCAGAGTTCTACTGGTTCTC
The DNA here is from genome assembly GCF_002776525.5 of Piliocolobus tephrosceles. Classification (NCBI taxonomy): domain Eukaryota; kingdom Metazoa; phylum Chordata; class Mammalia; order Primates; family Cercopithecidae; genus Piliocolobus; species Piliocolobus tephrosceles. The sequence goes on along the minus strand of NC_045443.1, from coordinate 23,823,097 downwards.
CTTATTTTCTCTTTGCCTGAACTCAAGTATCTTGGAAGCTATTTAATCTGCTGAAGCCATTCTAAGGAGCCACATAGGCTGGAGGAGTGAATACAGCTTCCAAAGATATTGTTGTTAACTCTTGAATTGTGTTTTATCATCTGTGAATCTTACTGATTGAAATGTAACTGTGCATGGGACTCTTTGGATAACTTTAAATATTAGGGGGAAAATTCAAAGGAAATTTTTATTTTTCTCATCTTAAACATGTGACTGTAGACTCCTTTAAAAACTAGAGTAATGCTAATTGTTCATTTGTTCTTTTCTGTACCATTTTTACATATATTTTTGGGAGCAGACCTATCATTGCTGTATCAGCATATGTCATGCATTTGTCAGCATAGAATTTCAAAGAAAAGCCAATTATATTACAGGGAAATATATATATTGTTTTTGACCTCAAAAATTGGTCGGTGTTTTTATTTTTGTAACCTCGGAGAGGGAAAGAGAACGTAAGGTATTATATGTTCAGGCAGTCTTTAAGTAGCAAAGATATATCCTCCCCTATAATCATCCATTCTGCCAAATTGATTTGTGCTTCTTTACCTATTTAATATTTCCACACTACTGGTATGCCTATTGATTTAATCTAACTATCCTCTTTCCGAATGGCATCAAAAATCCCATATCAGAGTTTATTTTGAGCTGTTGAAAGTAAATGGTGAAACAGTCCATTGAAAGAAAGAGAGAACAGATTAGAAATGAGTTAAAAATACAAATAGGACATTTGCCACCACAAGGCTTATCACAAAAACTTCATAAACAAGCATCTGTCTTAAGAACCGGAAGTACCATTATCAGAAGTACTTTTTGTTTCAGATATCTTCATAGACTAAATGATAGGAATGCAAGGAAAAGAGTTGCCAGAAGTTTTAACACTAACACTAAGTGATGTTTCCTGTTTTCAGGAAGTGCTGGAGTTTCAGAGTCAAGAATTTATAGGGAATCCAGAGGGCGTGGCAGCAATGAACCCCACATAAAGCGTCCAATGAACGCCTTCATGGTGTGGGCTAAAGATGAACGGAGAAAGATCCTTCAAGCCTTTCCTGACATGCACAACTCCAACATCAGCAAGATATTGGGTAAGAAAACATTAAGAACTCAGTGACATATGGAATAAAGGTACTGTTGTGTTTTCTGGAGCTGTGGAAGGATCCTGGATTTGGAGGCCCTGCAGGTCATGTTATCTGCTTATCCAGAAAATAAACATCATCATTGAGGCTTCTTCTGGTGATGAAGCATTCTATGTCCATTGAGAAATATACCATATTTCTATACCTCATTTAGTGGTGTGTCTTCATACTCATTATTTTAATGCTTTATCTTCTGCAAAAATCTAGAAATATTTTTACTAAGGCTGAGAAAAAAGTTGCTTTCACATGAGCCACTAGATATTGCGACTGATCATTTGTACTCATTTCCTTGCATACTAGAGACAAGTCATTGTTCATCTTAAGGCCTCCTTCCTCTCTCATCATCGTCTGTAACAGAAGGATAAGGAGTTTTGTTTGCAGAATTCATCATGTTGTGGGGGTGAGGGTGGAGGTGGGGAAGATGTTTGTTCCAGTGCTATAATTGAAAATCAGTTTTAGATTCTCAGAACACAAGAAGATGTAGAGTGTACATTTTTACATTTATACTTTTAGTAACCTTAAGTACTAAAGGTACTTTTAGCAATACTAAATACTTCTCTGCCATTGCAAAATTCAATTTAACAGAAAACATACACATTTACTCTACCCACACAGACACTGAAGCACACAGAAAAAATGTTTGGGGAGAAAGGGTGCTGATTATAAAGATACCTATTATAGACCAATTCAGGTTGGTCTAATAGATATAGACCAATTCAGGTCTATATCTATTATACCTATTATAGACCAATAGGTATATATTGGTATATATTGGTCTCTATCCCCCATCCGGAGGGACGGCGGGGGAAAGAGAAGATTCCATTGCTTTCGTGCCTTATCTGACATCATTATCATTGTCATTGTCACAAACTTCATCACTGTCTTTGTCTTCATCATCTTCATCTTCAAGTAGCCTGATGGCCAGATACGGGACAACATAAGAAAATTTTGATTACTCACTCTGTGACTTCTAAGAGTTAAGTGACAAAAATAGAAGAGAAACATTTTATCAGAAAACATTGGCTTTAACAGATAAGTAACAAAATTTGTCAAAATTATTAAAGTTTTATTAAAATTCATAAGACATTTGGAATTGCATGGAGTTTATAAAGATAATATCACTTTTGGTTCATTACTGATCATCTATAAATGGCTAACATATGCATGAGGTTTTTTGTTTTGTTTTGTTTTATTTTATTTTGTTTTGGAGATGGAGTCTTGCTCTGTCACCCAGGCTGGAGTGCAGTGGTGTGATCTCAGCTCACTGCAACCTCTGCCTCCTGGGTTCAAGTAATTCTTCTGCCTCAGCCTCCTGAGTAGCTGGGATGACAGGCACGGGCCAACCATACCTGACTAACTTTTGTATTTTAGCAGAGAAAGGGTTTCACCATTTCGGCCAGGCTGGTCTGAAACTTCTGACCTCAGGTGATCCGCCCTCCTTGGCCTCCCAAAGTGCTGGGATTACAGGCGTAATGCGCCTGGCTGCATGTTTTTATGATCCCATATTCTCAACAAAAGTAATAGATGCCACCTAGTCCACAAGGTCCATTTGTAATGGGATCAAAATAGAAACCATTAGCCACTTAAAATTGTGTCTCATTTTTCACCTAAATGTTATCTAAAAAGACATGAACATACAAAGCTTTCAGTAGTATACGTAGCAAATATGAAAATCTGTGTATAAAAATATATATCATGCATAATCAAAAACTTGAACTGATCAAGAGGAAATACACATTTTTTACATCTCTACCAGCTCTGATCTATTTTTCCCTTTTGTGACTATATTCTACCTTCCATATGAAATTTCCCGTCTTTAAAAAACAACATGCCAGTTTCATTTGGAAAAACCCTAGAAAAGAATACTTTATGTAAGCATATTTCACGTTTTAATATATCAGTTATTCCCAAATTAGAAATCCAAAATTGTCAGAATAAAAAACTAGTTGAATACTAAGATTTCAAAACTCTCTTTATATTACCCAATTCATGTGTCTGAATACCAAAAATGTGATAATCATTAATTAAAACTATCCTAACTGTAAGAGAAATATCAGTTTTGATGATAGGAAATGATATTTTAGGAAATGCAGCAAAAGCCTCTACGGAAAAGAAATGACTGGCTAAGAGAATTCCCTTCTGATGTGAGGGAAAGAATATTAGAATGACCATATGATTATATTATAATAGACAACATGAAAGAGAATACTGCCGAATTTCAGTCTTTCTGATGAAAATGTATTCTTTAAAGATATAGCATTTATATTTGGGAACAAATAAAACATTGAGGTGTTGTGGGCCTCAATATTTAGTCACAGCTTTAAATAAATAAGTGATCTTCAAATATCCACAAGATCATTCTAAATGACCCATTTCATACAGAAGTACAAAGAAAGCTTGATGTTTTCCTCTTTGCTGGTTGTTTTGGATAACAGCCTCCGACAGCATGCCGCTAATTCATTCTGCTTAAAACAGGCGCTTGAGCTGGGTTGACATTTTACGTAGTCTCTGGGGATCCTGGTTGACATTTTAAAGGGCTTCTAAGCATTTTATAATACCCTAAAATCTGGTTTTAATAAGCCATTCTGCTGAAATTGTTAACATAAGGAATCACCTTTTACTGCTTGGCGCTGGATCAGAGGATGAGGGACATCTTTTTCTGATTAGATATACAGTAGTTGGAGTAAAATGTGCAAATTCACTACAGACCCCGTGGAGATGACAATGTTGCTCAGCCCAAACTCTTCACTTTCAGTGGATTGCCAGATTTAGAAAGGAAAGGAATAATCATAGGACCTTATTTTTTCCCCTATTTTGAGCATCAAATACTTTTGATTGAAACTTCCTCTTTTGTCATCAGGAGGAAAACCCAATTGTCCTTCCCTGCTTTTTTTTTTTTTTTTTTTTAATTATACTTTAAGTTCTAGGGTACATGTGCATAACGTGCAGGTTTGTTACATATGTATACATGTGCCATGTTGGTGTGCTGCACCCATCAACTCGTCAGCACCCATCAATTCATCATTTCTATCAGGTATAACTCCCCAAGAACAACCTTTTGAAAGCAGCAGGGTAAACTCCCTGTACATCAGTCCAGAGTAAGCAGCCAGCCACTCCCAAATCAAGTAGATATTTTTTATTTTTTTTTTTTTTTTATTTTTTTTTTTTTGGTGATATCCAAAATGCTTTCCTACCATTCTCATCAAGTGTGTTTCAGGGGTTAGTTAACACCTCAGCTGCCTACAATGGTTATTGTACCTGCAAAGCCATTGAAATCAAAACCAAACTTTTCAGTTGGTTAACCTAATTTGAGGGTAAGATTTTGAAATGAAACTGGATTTACCACCAAATGGAAATACTGCCCTGTACTGTCCTAAAATGTAGTAGTCAGCCATTTGACCCAGTTAGTGCTTAGGCTATCTTGATTCTTAATTTTGAAAAGACTTGGATTTAGATGACCATATTTTAAAGTGTAATTTAGGAGTCAGTGATACTCTTAAAGAAATTATACTATCAAGAGTTAAACTATTTTATAATTCCCGTTCATGCCAGATTTGGAAGCCAACTTATCTGAGAATTTACACATCTTTTATTATCCCATTTCTTTATATACACGCATCTTTTTTCCCTCTTTTTTTTTCTTAAGCCAGACCAGCTTTCTTTAAGTTAGTCTAATTCCTCTTTCCACTGAAAGACTTCAACTATTATATTCTTCCTCAATAGGACGTTCTTCTCTCTTTGAGCCCCATGGGAGTAATTTCTACAGCAAAGCCTTCCTGACCTGCAGAGGATTGATCTTGCCTCCTTATCATACCCTCCTGTATTTTCCACAACTAAAAGGAAAATAATAAATTTTATAATTAGATATTTAACGTATATTCCCTGACTGATAAAAGCTCCAAAGAGACAGGAACTATAACTTTCTTATTTACTCACTACCACATATTCAGTAATTAATACAACACTATGCACATAGTAGGAAATACACAAACAGCTCTGGCATTCCAAGGCAGATTACTTCAAAGCATAAATATTTTCTTTCCTTTGAGAGGCCAAAGCCTTTTGGCCTTTACATCATTTAAACTTAGAGAAGAATCTTGGTCAATTCCTCTTCTAATTGAAAATACTGGTTTTGTTTTTGAATTTTGGGATAATGATAGCTAATAAATTTTGTATTAGATCAACCATCCTTGATCCATTTTTCAGTGTATTCCTATTTGTGAGTTATTTATGGTAAGCTCACTTTCCACTCTCTGATCCAAAGTTCAAAAAACTGGTATAAATGCTTGGAAGAAAATCCATTAAAACGGTTGTTCTAGTTCAAAAGGATCACAACCATATCTGTGTTTATATAGGTCCTGAGAATAACATAATGGTATTCAAGAATCTTCAGAGAATAATGCTGGGCCAACAAGGAGTTTGAGATTGTACCTACAAATGATATGGCTTGACCAACCAACTTAAAATGTTGGATGATGCTATTTAAACAGAAGTTTAAGAAAGGAATAGAAAAAACAAAAAACAAAAAACTCTATTATTTGAACTGTAACCTGAGTTTATATTGTAAATAGAATAAATTCATACTGGCTTTCTAGATTTGGAAAAATCTATATTTATACATTTGGAAAAATCTATATTTATATCTATGTAACACAATATCTCTTCCAATGGAAACACTTCTAATGTAAGAGATATTGCCTCTTTCACTGCATGCTTTAATAAATGTAACAGCCCATACTGAGGAACTCTCTACATGTGTAAGAAAGAGCTATTCAACAGTGAGCTATTTGCATTTAAGATATGGAGTTATGGGTGAGTAATGAACTCATTTGAAAGCTTCTAAGATCTTACTTAGATGACATTTGAAGGCAGGTATAAGACCATTTGGTAGGGATATCCTAGTTCCCGTTTTTCAGTCTTTATACACTCGCGTTGAGTTGAGATGACTATTTGCAGATAAACACACTTCATCTGCAAATAGATTCTTAAATCTCTCTTAATAAAAAAAAAAAGTACTACTACTTCTATTACACATAGCCATACTGACAGAATCCAAGTTTTAAACCATATCTAAAATGTGAGTTAGCATAAACTATTTCTATTTAAGCTTCAAACTTGTCTCTTTTAATCCGAACTAAATTCACAGCAAAATTAATAGTGAAAAGAAAGGGGGAAAACAATTTGGGTTATTATTACTCATGCAGACTGTATCATGGGAAGTGACATCTTTGTATGTTATTGAAATTGATTTACTAAGAGAAAATCATAATACACATTTACTGTAATTGTGACTTCTGCTATATTTTATATAGTAGGTGGCCATACGTAGGAAAGGGCATACATTATAGCACAATTTAAGTTATGTCAAATCTGAGTTTGAGTCACAGATCTGCACTTCAATAATTATGACCCTGGCTAAGTTAGTTCATCTATTTGAATCTCAATTTTCTCATCCATGAAAATAGAAATGCTGTCTATTTTATCAGATTGAGGTAAAAGGTAGGAAAAAGATAACATATGTCAACGTTTTAGCACAGTATCTGGCACATAGCAGTTACCCACTCCATGTTCATTAATACTATAATTTTAATTATAAAGTTTTAATAAAATGAATTTTTAATTACTGCCATTCCTGAAAGCTTAAAATACTTAAACATTTTGGGGAGGATGAGACTACATGAGCTATGTTGGGAACTTTTATAGTAAAAAACATCTCCGACATAAAAATATTCAGTAACTGGATAGTCTCAGATTCAAAATGTGTGATAACATAGCATGTAACTTTTCTGTTCGCAGGTGAATTATATCATGATCTAATGTAGAAATGAGAAATATATCCATTAAATTATCTATGAGCTTTAAGGTACATAATACAAAAGTTTGACTAGAATGCAAGCCAGAAAAAAAAAAAAAAATACTGCCCAGTGTTTATATCTTTAGGTACAAAACCACCACCACCTCTGTTCTTGTGGGATCTCACTAATCAAAAACAGGTTTATGTATTTGTGGGTTTTGGTCAACATCTGTACTTTAGATTTTCTTGTTCTCAGCTATATCTCTTTTAGAATGCTTAGAAGCTGTGCACATTGGAATCCTAACCTCCTTTCTTCATAGGATCTCGCTGGAAAGCTATGACAAACCTAGAGAAACAGCCATATTATGAGGAGCAAGCTCGTCTCAGCAAGCAGCACCTGGAGAAGTACCCTGATTATAAGTACAAGCCCAGGCCAAAGCGCACCTGTCTCGTGGATGGCAAAAAGCTGCGCATTGGTGAATACAAGGCAATCATGCGCAACAGGCGGCAGGAAATGCGGCAGTACTTCAATGTTGGGTATGGACCTTTTAGTCATTTTTCTCATGGAGCAAACTTCCTGTTATACTTAATGGGATGTAAAACATATTTGTTCAGTTGCAAAGAGGCATTTTGAAAAAGAATCTGAGCTCAGAGTATTTTCAGAGACAAATAGTCTCCCACATGATCTTGAAAAATATGTCCGTATGAATCCACTGCAAGTTCCTCCTCTAACATGAGATTTGTTAACAACTGGTTTAAAAAGAAGATATCTACAAGTAAATAATTTTGAAGTTTTCTATTAAAAACTCAGAAGTATAACTGGTTCTTTTCTTCATTGGTTTGCATTACTTCCTAAGTTTCACCATGATAAGTTCTAAAACTAACAACTTTGTTCAGATGATACAAAATAAAAATCATTTCAAAATAAAAAAATACTTATTTCTAAATATAGAGAGGTTAGTGAACTATCAAGGTACACGTGTGACCTTTGTGGATCACACAAGCTAGGGATTCTACTTAGAGCATAACAAGGTTGTGAACAGGAGGTTTCATTCTGAATTGAGAAGGCAGCTCCGAGATTTTTTTTTTTTTTTTTTTTTTTTTTTTTTTTTTTT
>NC_045443.1:23687224-23814916 GCF_002776525.5 Piliocolobus tephrosceles | reverse complement strand
CAGTGGCCGGATCTCAGCTCACTGCAAGCTCCGCCTCCCGGGTTCACGCCATTCTCCTGCCTCAGCCTCCCGGAGTAGCTGGGACTACAGGCGCCCGCTACCTCGCCCGCCTAGTTTTTGTACTTTTTTAGTAGAGACGGGGTTTCACCGTGTTAGCCAGGATGGTCTCGATCTCCTGACCTCGTGATCCGCCCGTCTCGGCCTCCCAAAGAGATGTTTTACAATGCTCCCGTGGCCAGGTTGTTGACAGCGTTGTAGATGTGCTACAGAAATGCATTGCTTCTACAGAATTCTCTCAAAACAACCCGAGATAAAGTTGTTCATATTTGAAACAGAAGTTAGTTTCTAAGAGCTTCTTAGAACAATAAATATTGTTCTAAATGTGGGCAGAGAAAAACTCATAAAAACCTTTTCGAATCTGCTCTGTCCCCTCCAGTTCCTTGGAAGAGGCTGCATGCTCTGTCCAGGGCTCTGTGATTCATATTGCAAGCACATGACTCCTTACAAAGCTAAACACAGAGCCCAACAGTTCTTGGGCAAATGGTAAACATATGAATGAATAAAATCATAGATGAACATCATCTCTTCATCCCTTCCAATAGGACCACCTACGTTATTTATAGGACTAGGTGCAAAAATGAGGAGACAGGGTCTCTTGTTAAAAAGTTATTAAGAATTTCAAGTGTGTGGCAGCACAACTTGAAATCAAGTATGGGACCTTAGTGTAGCTGCACAGTTTGTACATCCATGAAGCTGGTCCTGCCTCCTACCACTACGAGGCCAAAACTGTTTCAGAGACTCAGTGGACAGTGTGAATTTGTTCAGCTCTGGTGTGTTCTGGGCAGTAAAGTTTTATTTTGAGAACTCTAATGTTTTAGGATTTTCCAATTAAAATTTAATTATCTTTACATTTAATTCTGGGGAAAAATACTATTTCTGCATGTTATAGTGAAGGAAAAATGAACTTGGAATTAAGGACCTGGGTTCTTCTGCTTCAACTTTCTACACCTCAGTTTTTTAATAAAACAGTAGTAACAAAACAGGATTAAGAATAAGATGGACAACACATGTAAATGTCTTGTACTCTATGAACTCTATGAAGCACTACATAGAAGTAAGGTATTAGGCTGGGCGCAGTGGCTCACGTCTATAATCCCAACACATTGGGAGGCTGAGGCAGGCAGATCACTTGAGGTCAGGAGTTCGAGACCAGCCTGGCCAACATGGTGAAACCCCGTCTCTACTAAAAATACAAAAATTAGCCAGATGTGGTGGCAGATGCCTGTAATCCCAGCTACTTGGGAGGCTGAGGCAGGAGAATTGCTTGAACCCGGGAGGCAGAGGTTGCAGTGAGCCAAGATCATGCCATTGCATTCCAGCCTGGGCAACAAAAGTGAAACTCCATCTCAAAAAAAAAACAAAAACAAAAACGAAAAAAACAACAAGGTATTAAAGTCAAAGTAGGATACAGTCTGAAAAATGTTGGGCAGTTAGATAAAATGAGTACCTTAGAATTGGACATTGCTGAGCAAATTAATTATGTAATAAAGTCCACATCTAACTATTCACTCACCCATGATATCTTTTTGGGAATTCCTTTCTTGACAGGCAACAAGCACAGATCCCCATCGCCACTGCCGGTGTTGTGTACCCTGGAGCCATCGCCATGGCTGGAATGCCCTCCCCTCACCTGCCCTCGGAGCACTCAAGCGTGTCTAGCAGCCCAGAGCCTGGGATGCCTGTTATCCAGAGCACTTATGGTGTGAAAGGAGAGGAGCCACATATCAAAGAAGAGATACAGGCCGAGGACATCAATGGAGAAATTTATGATGAGTACGACGAGGAAGAGGATGATCCAGATGTAGATTATGGGAGTGACAGTGAAAACCATATTGCAGGACAAGCCAACTGATAAGGGTCAAAAAATTGTTGTGACCTTAGGACTTAAAGAAGCCCTAACTGGTTCATCCTTACCAGTGGCCAAGCACATTAACTTTCTCATACACTGACTGTTACTTTAACTGTTAGTCTTAAATAGTTGGGACATCAGCTGACTAATAGACCTCAGCCTCAAAAGGCTTGGAAAGAAAAAAAAAAAATACAACAAGCAAACAACAATATCAACAACAAGAGATTGAAATAAGCTATGGGTAAAATAATGCCAGTAATTCAGCTGCTACATCCAAGCACTGAAGTCTTACCCGTCAACTTTTTTTTTTTTTTTTAAATAAACTTTATGGCTGTTTGTTCTACAATGTTCTAGAAATTCTCACTCAGGTACACAGTGCCAACAAGTGGCTTGTGAATGTGTTTTGTTGTTTTGTGCTACAATTTTTAAAAAGAAATAAGTTTTGTTTTGTTTTTTGGGGTTTCTGGGTTTTTTCCTTTTCTTTTTCTTTCCTTTCATTTTTTTTTCTTTGTAATGCACCTGACAGAAAAAAAAGAAAAATGAATTTCTCTTTACTTCTCTCCACCTTCTCCATCTCTATACTTTAAAGATGGAAGTCTGTGCATGAGGGGGAAGAGGGAAAAAGAGCCTGTTTTTAACTTCCTTGCTATCCACCACAAAATAAGCAATTATTTTCTTTAGAGGACTTTCTTTATCTATTGCACACCACACTACATCTTTGAGCAAGTGCCAAATTTGTACTGAAGCGTTGACCAAGTTCATTTTTTCCCTTTACTTTTTCCTGTTCCTTCTTAAGTTAGGACAGTGTTAAATCTTAGACAATCCCTTGAAAAACCTGAAATACCAGCAGCTGGTGAGATTTGACTTTTTTTTTTTAATGGAAACTGTAGGTGCTGTTCTCAGGTGAAAAGAGAGAGAGAGACATAAGAAATTTAGAGAAAAATATTTTCTGATCTTGGATTTTTGTGTGTATGTATGTGTGTGATTATGGTACTAATAGGAATAACGTTGGACCATTGTGAGTTAAACCCACATCTGGGGATGAAATCCCACATCCTCCCAAGTGACTGGTCTAGAAATAATCTTGACCTTGACTTTGCACTTCAAATGACAACTTAACCAAGTATAGGGCTCAGAAATTATATTTTTAAATGTCTAATATGATGATTATTGGATGGATCAGGTGGCCCTGTGTAATAGAGGTGTGCATGTATAACATGGAAGCTACTAGCAAACTGCTCCCAGATGTCCTTTCTCCCTGGTCAGTTGGTTCCATTAACGTTTGCTACTTAGTGATTTTTGTTTTTCCTGTTGATATTTCGAGCAAAACAATCATTGTTTTCATTGAATATATTTGGCCATTTTTCAGACAAATAGAATTAGCTTATTTCTTCAACATTCCATCCTTTCCCGATCAGGAAATGAAACTGATGATTTTATAAGGTATTTTTCACCCCTCCATGAAACGAGGTGGAGGCCTTTAGCATTTCAGAAGTGTGGGCCATGTGTAGTTCATGCCATAAAAAGTAGGATTTAATTAAAAGTCATTGCAGTCCAACAAAATGGAGCCTGACTGCACCCAGGGATTCTTGCCACTGCTCTTCCCTTGCTGTCAGATGAATCCACTGAAGTCCAACTTTGGTTTGAGCAGAGTATTTGCGAAGAGCAACAACTGAATGTGATGGGACTGCTTATGTAGATTTTGCCAGCCAAATGCCAAGGCAGTTGTAGGGCCTGTACAAATAAATGCAAAATCATTTCAAGTCAATTGCCATTATTTGTATTGAAGTATCAGATAGTAAATACTGCAACTAGTAGCTCGATGTGCTATAGTTTTCACTCCAGTCATCATTTTCCTATCTCACCCCCTGAAACACCACCCTAAAGTCGGATTTTTACATATAAATAATAAAAAAAAAAAGAATCCCTTTTATTTTTCTCTCTCTCAGAAGACTTGCTCTGGGGTTTTGCTTGGAGGAGCTGATCATAGCCTGCATGTCAGAGATTTCATTTTGTTTGTTTTTCTGTTTGTTTTTGATGACTTTATTTTCATTTGAACTGCCTCTTTTTGCTAGTGTTGTAATAATGATGATGATGATAAAATAATAATAATAATAGTAATAATAATAATAATGGTCAGCTGTTCCCAGATTAGTAAGTTATGTATAATTTATTTTATTTCTCCCTTTCTATTTTATTCTGCTCTGATTTGGAAGTGCAGCCAATAAGCTGTTAGATATTTAAAACAAATTTCCATCTCCAACTCATATATGTATGTATATGTATATATATACATATATATATATATATACACACACACACACACATTTACCCACAATTTTACTTCTCCTTCCATAAGTTTTCTCCTTTTTAAGAATTTTGGCCCCAACAATATCAGTTCTGATGTTTAAAACAAAGGAGTGAATTAATAGGAGGGTCGTGTTCAATCTTAATTAACTTATGCTCTCATCACTCATTTTAGTTATTTAATTGCCACAGTCATCTAGAGCCAATTTTTTTTTTTTGTTTCTGTTTGTTTTGTTTTCAAGCACTCTGGATAAGGAAAAAATAGACACTTGTTTTTATATCATTTTTATGTACAATGTGAAAACAGATTTTTAAAAAATTTGTTCTCTGTCTTTGTTAACAAATTCCTTCTGATTTATGTGGGTTCACCTCTCACGTTTGCTGGATACTTACTTTACACCATGTTATAAAAGATGGTTTGTTTTCATTTCATGACTTTGGGCTACAAGAATACTTTGTTTTAGCTCCAGGTAGATGCCATTGAAGGCATTCGTGGCTGAAACCAATTCTAACACACTTACCAGTGAATTGACAACAACACGTTGGTGTTTGGTCTTTTTTGTTTGTTTGTTTTATTTTGTTTTATTTGAAGGGGAAAACAAAATTGTTAATGGTGACTTTTAACTGCTGAAATTCAAAAGTTGATTTTAGTTAGGTTTATGTCCGAGACTAAACTGTGCATGAACTGAAACAAAAAGCAAGTTCATAGCCCTGCATTCTGTTCTCTTGTTCTGACGTTTAATTCACTGGATATCAAATTTTCTTTGCCCTAGTTTTCCCCAAAGGAAAACAAAAGCAAAAATAATTATATTAATGTTGAAAGTGCTTTGAAGTCACTTGATAAAAGGTGCTATGAATAGCAACTTACTGTGTTACTACATTGCCTTTTTGGCATTGGTTGATTTATAATTTTGGTAAAGGATCCTAAAACCCTGTATTCTTTTTCTGTGCCTCATAATGACCAAAAAAGATAAAGTAAAGAAAATGAGAGTAAGATCAAAAGATCAAACTAAAACATAAACAGTCTCACTCCTCTCTGCTTTCTTCTCTGTCCACACTTTATCTCTTTTCCTTTCTCCCTCTCTCACATGCACACACACACACACACACACACACACACACACACACACTTGCCCCGACACTGAGAAATAATCTTGCCAGAATTCTGGTTTTTAATGTTGTTGTAGTCAGTTTTTCTAAAAATAGTCCTGTTTTCATATGAATCTAAGACAACATCACTGGATAAAATAAAGTTACTCATTTATAGTTACTAATAATAACTTAGTGATTAAGTTACTACCATTGGATAAAATATAAAACTATTCTTCAGTACATTTATACCTAAATTACTGAAGTCCATTTTTAAAGTTCATTTGGCATCTGCAGTTAAGAGTTAACCATGTATAAAATCCCTCCCAAAGAACATAATCATCATTGTTAAAACCAAATCCTCTTATAAAGAACAAATATTAAAAAAAAGTTTTCTTTGGTGAAGCTATTTCATAGATTTGATTTCTGGAGTAGAATTTTACCTTATCTAAAGAAAATTAACCATTTTTTGGTCCAACTTCAGCTATTTTCTTAATCCAGAAGCTGTGACTGTTCTGAAAAGAAACCTCTTATATCACATTTTTAAAACAAAAAATAATTACACTTTCATTCATTCTAATGGGTAAATTATTGAATTGTAATAAACAACTGTATATTTACAAACAGGTTTATAAGATATTTGTCTATCAAATTAATAGTAAAATAAAACTTATGGGGTCCACAAGGAAAACTATGAAGGCCACTTAAAGTGGTTCAGGTATCTCTTTGTCTTGTAGGGCATAGCTGTTGGTTTAGCCAGGCTTTGACAGTATTTAATTTTAAAGTTTCCTATAACTATCAGCTTCCCAGGTTGAAGATGATGTGTTGAGTTTCCTACTGATTGATTCCTGTCCTCCCCAGTGTTTCTGTCACTGGTTCACTAAAACAGTATTTATATAGCTCCACTGGCTCTAAAGCTCTTAGTCCTTCTAACATTTTGGATTTTACAAGTAAAAATGGAAAAAAAAAAAAAATAGAAAAGAGACAATCAAATGCCTGGAGCTTAAAACAAAGTATGTGCAACCTACCATCTCACTTGAAATTTAATGAAATAAATAATTATGTAAATATAACATAGAGTTATAGATTTATATTTTGTTCATAACACATAGTGTAATATAAGTTGTATATTTTCATGTTTTTGGTTTTATGTTATCATTCATGCCACAATAAAAATAAAACAGGAGTTTATGTGCTCTTAAAAAAAAGATGTGGGTTGCCACCAACCGGTTTTTTGTTTTTGTTTTTTGTTTATTTTATTTTATTTTTTTGCATTCTCCTTTTTCAGTATTACTGCCATGCAAGGCACCAATAAAAACAGCAAATGTGTTCTTTACCTATTATACTGTGTTTCTTTTCACAATTATTGTTATGAGGGTGTAATTATTAGTTTTATTATGAAACGAATGAAAGTATGGAAATTTAATCTTGTTTTTAATATAAATAATCCCTCTTATTGAAGTTGACTTTGAGAACTAAAGGTTTAATTTTTAGCTGTGGCCATTCCCAGAAAGACAGTCAGGACTTGATATAATGCATTTCACTCAGACAGACCTAGCTTCACCATACTGTCAAAAGATACTGTTCTTATATGTAATTGATTCAACACAATTGAAAACCCGACAGTCTAAAGCACCTTTAATATTGTTGTTTTCCCTGGCTGGACACTATCCTTGGGTGGGGGATGGAGGATTTCTATGCTTTAGAATTGTGCTTTATCCTTTTGTTTGTATAGAAGATTTATAAATTTCAGATCATGAAATTACTAAGAACTATAAATAATTTTCACCTCGCTGGTATCTAATTTTGAATAATGGATATTTCTGAATTGTTTAACATTAGCCTCTGAGTTCTACCTTAAACTTTTTTTAGTGAATGTTAAAAACAAGAAGTCTCCTTTCCTTTCAATGGCCATTTTTGCTTGTCTCTTCCACCATAATATGTTTTTCTACCTTGATAGTTCTCTATGTAATAGTTTCATATAAGGGTGTTTGGTTGGTTGGTTGGTTGGTTGGGTGGGTGGGTGGGTGGGTTTTTTAAATAGGTATCAAGACAATGGGTCAGGTAACATTTGGTTCAAATGAATACAAGTATATAAAAGGGTTTATTCTAGAAACACTGCCCACTGTGTCCCTTAACAGGAGTATTTTACAAAATCCGGTCCATAGACCACCTACTTCAGAATTAACAGTGAAAAATGTAGATTCCTGGGCCCAACCCCAGATGTAGTGAATCAGAATCTCTGGGGATAGAACAAAGCTTTTGCTATTTAACAGCTCTAAATAATTCTGCATACTCTTATGTTCCAAAACAATCAGGAGGTGGGGATATTTTTCTCTTCCTCTGCCTACCTTTTCTTCGCATGTCAAATTCTGCAGCCCCTATTACCTACCATACTTTCTCTTTAGGCCTCTGAGAAAACCTTGAAACAGGGTCCGTAAGTAGGCAAGGGTTTGAGGTTTTAAGGAGCTCCCAGTCCCTCTCTTTATTGTTTGGAAGGCATTTGGTCCATCAGAACCACTCCTTGTTTCCCTGTCTTGTGTTGCCCATCATGGCAAAGCAGTAGACTTCAGAGACTCCAGGCAAGTGGAACACTACAAATATAACAAACATAGAAAACTACGACCCACTGAATATTTGCAAAACAAATTGAGGTTCTTTGAAAGGAAACTATCCATTGTAGGAGTTGAGAAGTAAACATTCTGTACAGTGTTTAGAATGGACCACCTATCACTACATTGGTCATGATCTCACCCTACGTTTCTTCAGGAAATAACATTACCAGGATATGCTAAGTATTATGTGGATGGGGAAAATCTTGCTTGTTTAGGAAACTTGGCTCACCAAGGTGGAAAGCCCCAACCACCACCCTCTTTCTTCTACCAAATAAAGTTTACTTGGAAACCTTCTTTCCTTGGTTTTTTGGTTTCTTATGTAATATTTATGACTAGCATATAATAATAGATTATTTTCCTATTGCCAATGCCTTGAACAACAGAAACAATACTGGCAATAGTGAAAAGGAAACACCTTCTTTTTTTAAAATCTCAATTTTGCTAATTTTAGTTGCTGGTGTTTGAAGTTCATGTATGTGTTTTTAAAATCAGTATACTGTCATTCTTACCAAATTTAAAAGTTCTGAAGTCATCTCTATAACTTCACATCATCATTGAAACCTCAGTTATAACAATGGAGGTGAAGGTAAGCATGAATTATTAGTTCAATGTCTGATTTAAAGAATGTTTATGAAAAAAATCCAATCTATTTTCTTGAGTTTCTAAAGCAATCTAATAGCTAGCTGAGAAGACCTGTTTTATAAGTAAGCATTGTAATTAGTATGTAAAGTGTATGCAATAGTATTGCTAAAAGTTCTCTAAAATAGTATGTTTTCTTAAGGAGGCTAAATATCTGTCCTACAATTTTAGTTATTCTACCAATTTGCTTAGCAAACTTTTTACCACAAAGAATGAATTGGTTCAGCTCTGTTAACAATACATTATCATTTTTCAATTAGGTCCAGACACATGAGATTTTACTCCCCTCATTGCCAGTTTCTAAAGATGCAAACAAATATGGAATGGAATGGTACTTTGTTGCTATTCAAAATATAACCAAGAGGATGAAATTTGTGTTATCATTGATGTCTCCACCGATACAATTTAAAAAGAAAAATAACTACAAGAACAATTGTAGGAATTCAGTAGGCCTAAGTAAACACCACTATTTTGTACATTGCTTGTTCAATTTATTCTTAAATTTCACAATCTGGAAAGCAATCCTAATTACACACAAACTGTAAAATATATTTGAAATAAAGTCTTTTGTTTATAAAAATTACTGCTGTGATAACTTTTTTGTAAATTCACGTGGTCCTGCAAGAAGGTAGGGGGACCCATAGAACATATTTAGGCAATTATTTACACCAAAGGCTGACTGTATTCAACTTGCTCCAGCATTGACCCTCAGTAAGGATTCATTTTGCCTTGTATTTCAAACCTACAATTGTGTAGAGTACAAATTTAAAATTTTGGTTGTGTGAACCTAAGTTTCTTTAGTCTTACATTTCTTTAGGACTACAGTCAGTCACTAGTAGACCCCAGATAAATACACGAATTGTCATTTTTATTTGGAAATGATCCTAGCAACATTGTCTTCTACTGGGTAGGCATACATGAGCAGAATTAACAACGTGGTTTTCTATGGGCAGATTTTTGGGGTTTTTTTGTTTTGTTTTGTTTTTTGAGACACAGTCTCATTCTGTTGGCTGGAGTGTAGTGGCATGATTTGGGCTCACTGCAGTCTCCACCTCCCGGGTTCAAGCAATTCTTGTGCCTCAGCCTCCCAGGTAGCTGGGATTACAGGTATGCATCACCACACCTGGCTAATTTTTGTATTTTTAGTAGAGACAGGGTTTCACCATGTTGGCCAGGCTGGTCTCGAACTTTTTGGCAGATATTTCTTAAAATCTGGAAAATGGATTGAAATTTCTGGTGGTATACAATTTGGGAACAAAAGCGTTTAACTATAGATTTCAAAGAGAAGATTTTAGATTGTACTCATTAAAGAGATCAATTTCTTCCTAACTGACTAATCCCATAGATCTACAAGTTTTGATATTATAGCCTATTATGTCACTTATATCTTAACCTCTTGCTTATCAAATCCTCTGCTGGAGATATACCTTTGTCTTTTATTGTCATAGTAAAAACTTTAAAAGATCACTTAATTTTTTCAAATACTTCAAGATTCCCAAAGTTCATGTCAACAAACTCAAACAGCATTCTAAATTTTACACTTTTCACACAAAGTTTAAGCATATAAAGGCTGACTTTGAATCACGGAAAGATTTTTAGACATTTTTATAAACAAAAAATGCAAGTCAGGAAAAATGAATGGTAAGAAAAAGGAACCTTAAGAGATTTTGTGGTTTGTCTTTCTCTTGTCTTAATGATTCAATATTTGGCAAATATTAAATGAATGCTGCTAACCTGGTCCATCTGACAATGAAAAGCCTAATTCTTGCCAAAGTTGATGAGTCACTGGTACCTTAGGTCATTGTGTTAGCTTCTGTCAATTCATAGGCTCATTTATCCATTTTCAAAATTTGATGTGACTTACAATAAATACACAGTTAACACAGCACAAATAAAGAGAAAAAAAAGATAAGCAGTAAGAAATAAGGAATCATACAGCAACCCACACACTAGACAAACATACACGTGTGTGTATGTATATATGTGTGTATATACACATACATGCACATGTGTGTTTACAGAAATATCTGCACATACAATAACACACAAAAGTGTGTGTGTGCATATACACACTGATGAGAACAACTCCAAGCTCTTATTTTCATAACAGTTACAGTAAATAAGAAACTTCATGAATTAGAGATTTCATATTGCTTAATTGAAAGAAGCATGCAAGTTTATAATGAGAAATAAGCCTTTCATTGCCATAAATTCTCCGAGGGATTTCACATTTAAGGAATAAGAAACAATTCAAATACCCATCTTTTTTTGGTAAACAGATATACAAAAGCTGTAGGTTGGTTTTATGTATATCAGTCCTTGAGCAGAGTTTTATAAAGACAATTTGCAAGAGGTCAGAGAGAGAGTATACATGTAGCTAGATAACTGGATATATGATTAAACAAGAATTTACAAGGATAAAGCTGGAAGAATTGTGATTATGATGAATATCATGTCACCAGACTAGAGTTTTAAACTATCAGGTGTTTCAAATTGAGTTTTAATTATGCTATGTGTAGTATAATGATAGGTCTATACAAGATAGAAAACAATAATCCTTCCCTCAAAGTTCATAATGTGCAAGGAAATAAGACCAACACACATTACGTAACAAAACAATATAAGATAATGATTAATGAACCAGAAACTAAGTGATACAGGATTTCAAATGAAAACAAGAATCATTTTAATATTTACTGAGACTTCTGCTTCCAAATAGTATGTAGTAGGTGGTAAATGGCCAACCTCTTACTGGAACTAGAAAAAGCTGGAAAATTACAAAAACTGTGTTTTAAAAACATTAAAAAGCTTTGGAAGAAATGAGAGCTAGATGAACCACAGTTCCAGAGAAGCAAGAATCCATTCAAAGTGAAACTGATAATTGCTAGCCATTTTTATTTTGTGAAGGCATAAGCAAATTCTGGGTGTTGCTATAAAAGCTTTGGCAACTGCTGGAAGGAAGCAAACCAGCAAAGCAGTTGTGTAGCTCTAAAGTGACAAATTGGAGTCTTGAGGACCTGAAATGCAAGACTAGTTTTACTGATAACATATTTGATGAGTTGTAGGGCTTTGTGGAATGCTGCTGACACTGTATGACAAAGTTTCTAAAAGAAAGACTGAAAGCATTTACTGCTTAAAAAACAAAGACAAACCAGAAAGAAAGGACCCACCTCAAGCATATAGCTAGTTTGCCTCTTGATCTTTGCCAGATTTCATCTTGAAGGAGTAAGGATACTAGAAAGTTGGGCTGGGAACATTGGAAGAGCAGATCTGAATTCCCTGTAGTCTTTCACGGTTAAGGAGACAAATGCCATGTTCACAAGCAAATCTTGGGAAAATCATGCCCTGAGACAAAATAAAGGATGCCTGAGTACTACTGAACTGCCAATCAGCCTCAACACAGCTAAATCCCTGATAAGATTAAAGTGATCAGCTCTTTGACCTAGTCCTATTAGATAAGAAAGTATAATCAGAAACTCCACTCTGATGAAAGATTAAATCTATGGGTTCTTTGTAGTTAATTTTATATAAAATGCTTAGGAATTAATTTTAAAAAATTAATACACAAAAATGCCTGAAAATGTATTTTATTTTATATAAAATGTATTATTTATTTTTAAATAAATTATGTATTTATATTTTCAAAAATTAATCAAAGGAAAAGCAAACATTAGAAGCAGATACGCAAATGATACTGATAGTGATGTTAGCAAATAAAGATGTTAACATAACTATACCTAATATATACAAGAAAATTGATGAAAATCCTCAAAATAGATAAAAAGGTGAACACTATAAATAATCAGATTTAAATGGAAAAGCACAAGATTAGTGAAAAGTAAAACAGTTTAATTTTCAAATATACATATTTATCACAAGACATATTTAAACTGGTGATTGTTTAGAATTTTTCAAAACCGATCAAAGATATTCTACAGATTCAAGAAACCCAAGTAATCCAAGCAGTATAAACAAACAAACAAAGACCCCACATATAACATTAGAGTGAAACCATTAGAAACCAAAGATAAAGATAAATTTTTTTAAGTAACGAGAGAAAAGAAAACGTTATCTTCAGAAAAGTGACCATAAGATTGACAGCTGATTTCTCAATAGAAGAATGGAATCAAGAAACAATGAAGTCACAATTTTACAGTGCCACAAGAAAATGTGTCTGACTAGTATTCTAGACACAACAAAAACTACTGTATCACAATGAAGGTGAAATAAGATATTTTCAGACAAATAAGTTTGCAGGATTCATCACTAGCATATCTGACTAAATGAAATATCAAAGAAATTTCTTCAAGCTGAAGGGAATGATTCTACATGAAAAATGGAACTGAAGCTATAACTAAAGAGAATTGAAAATGATAACATATGTGTGTTAATATAAATGAGGTGAATCTGTATACAATCCCTTCTCAATTTTTAAATAAATATAGAAGTAAACACATGACAATAATAATGGAAAGACAAAAAGTTTAAATGGATTTAAAAGATTCTAAATTTCTAGCAATATCAGGAAGTCAATGATGCATGCTCTGATCTCTAATCAAAAATAGAATGGTGAAAAAGAATGTACAACTAACTTATTCACAGAAGTGAAAAAAGAAATAAAAAATTTTGATCTAAAGGAAATTTAACTTGTCAGAGCGAATACAATTAAAAAAAAAAAAGCAACTATATGCTACCACAAGAAATGTAACCCAGGGGCCAGGTGTCGTTGCTTATGCTTGTAATCTCAACATTTTGGGAAGCCAAAGTGAGGAGATCACTTGAGCCCAGCAGTTCAAGACAAGTCTGGGCAACATAGTGAGACCCTGTCTCTACAAAAAATTAGGACCAAAAAAAAAAAAATATATATATATATATATACACACACACACTCCAAAATAATTGGAAGTAAAAGCATGGAAGAAGCTATATTATGCAAACATTAATGAAAAAAAGCTACTGTAGCTATAATAATATCAGACTAAAGGAGATAGAATTGTTACCAACGATAGTGATAAAATATTCAATCCAACAGGAAGATATGAGAATTTTAAAAGTGTACATATACTAAATATTATAACTGCAAATGATATAAAACAAATAAAATTGACAGAAGTGAATAAAAAAAATACACAAGTCCACTAGCATAACAGAAGGCTTTAATATAGTTCATTCAATTGCTGCTAGAACAAGCTGAAAGATAATTAGTGATGCTATAGAAGATCTGAACAATGGAATTAACAAACATGACCTAATTGACATATATGGAAGGCAGATTACAACAATGATAAAATTAAAATTCTTTTCAAGTGCTGGCCGGGCGTGGTGGCTCATGCCTGTAATCCCAACACTTTGGGAGGCCAAGGCAGGTAGATCACCTGAGGTCAGGAGTTCGAGACTAGCCTGGCTAACATGGTGAAACCCCATCTTTATTAAAAAATACAAAAAAATCAGCTGAGCGTGGTGGTGGGCGCCTGTAAGCCCAGCTACTCAGGAGGCTGAGGCAGGAGAATCCCTTGAACCCAAGAGGCAGAGGTTGCAGTGAGCTGAGATCACACCATTGCACTCCAGCCTGGGCAAAAAGAGCAAGACTCAGTTTCAAAACAAAACAAAATGAAATTCTTTTCAAGTGCCTGTGGAACATATGCCAAAATTGACAAGCGTATGCACCATAAATTATTCAGAGTATATTCTCTGACCACAATGGAATTGAATGAAAAATAAACAACTAATACATATAACTTTAAAAATTGCAACTACATGGATATGAACTAATATCATAAATCAATAAAAAATCAAAATGATGATTAGAAAATTTTCACTACACTAAAATGAAGATAAGACCTATCAAAACATGCAATGCATCTAAATCAGTGCTTAAGGGAAGTGCATGGTCTTAAATAAGTAAATTATAAAAAAGGAAATGAGAAAAATGACTTAAGTTTCCATTTCAAGAAGCTAGAGGAAATGATAAAACCTAAGGAAATTACAAAAAAAAGCAATAGTAAATATAAGTACATAAATCACTGAAAGACAAAACGAATGATGGAGAAAAGGAACAAGTCTATAAAAATGATACTTTGAAAAGATCAATAGAATTGATTATATTTATTGAGCAATTATTTATTTATTTATTATTGAGCAATTATTTAGCATGAAAGCCACAGTCACTTACAGTACTTTAGGAAGATTTCACTCATAAGATGATAGTAGTTAAGTTTCTAGGAATAGATAAGATTATGGAAAAACTATCACCAATTTTGTCTAATTGCAGCCTTTTAATTGAGTTTTAAAATGATGCTACCTGAGGCATTGTTTAGGTAATCATTTTTTTAAATTTTGTAAAATTGTAGTAATCAACCAGGTTACTTTCTTTTACAACTGACTCTTCTTGAATGAGGTTAAGAATACAACAAAATTACTCTGATATGCAAACAATCTCATTTATATTCCGCAACCACAGATTAGAAAGTATAGTATTAAAGCCTAAGAACATCAGAGAATCTTCACAAGGCAAAACAGAAAATATCTACTCTAAGTTATATATGTAAATGATACACGAACTAACATAATTTAAGAGTTGAAAGGAAAAAGATGAAAGCACAAAAAGAAGAAATGCCTGAAGGAAATGATTAAAAATAAATATGCCAAATTTCTTTTTGTATCTTCTCTAAAATATATAAAGCTAGGCTACCTTATTCTATAATTACTATCAGATTCTATTAATGAATTGCATACAGTGATGATCATATTTCTATAAAATTTATGTAGTAATTTTTAGTGTACTAAAAGCCATTTTTAAATTGTTTATATAAGGACATCATAACAATATTCTGGGGGAAACTTCCCAGAATATTGTTTCATACTTGAAAGGGAAAACAAAACAAGGAACATATATAGGAAGAACGGTGAGGGTTCTAGAACTATGTCAACTGAGGAGCAGCAGAATGAATCAGGGAAAAGTAGCCTGCAGAAAGATCTGGGGCATAACCACAAAAGATGTCATTAGGTACTCTAAGGATTGTCACAAAATAGGTGGAATGGCCTCATTCTCTGTTGTTGCAGAGTATACAACGGCGATTGATCAATGGAATTTGCAAGAAATCAGGTATCCAATCAGTTTAGAGAGGTAAATACTTAGAGTTCTCCAGTGTGGAACTGCAGAAAGAATGCCATCATCCATTCGAGCAGAGATGGAGTCACCCTTTGCAGACAAACTGTATGTAAACAGGCTTCTTGGCTTTGTTTGGAGATTGGCCCAGATTGTAAACTGACTCTGAAACAGTCAACTAATTCTTTTTTCCCTTATTTTTTTAAATTATTGAAAAAGAATTTAAAAGAGAAATAAGGAGAACCCTCAATGGGTTATCCTCTGTGTTACAGACAATCCAATTATCGTCTTTTAGTTATTTTTAATGTACAAGTAGATTATTATTGATTACAGTAACGCTGTTGTGCTATCGAATACTAGGTCTTATTTATTCTTTCTATTTTTGTATCCATTAACCACCCTTGCCCCTTTCCCTCTCTTCACTACCCTTCATAGCCTCTGACAACCATCCTTCTACTCTCTATCTCCATGAATTCAATTGCTTTAATTTTTATCTGTCACAGATAAGTGAAAATGAAGTTTTCTTTCTGTGCCTGGCTTATTTCACTAAACATAATGATCTCCACTTCCATCCATGTTGTTGCAGATGGTATGATCTCATTCTTTTTTGTGGCAGAATAGTCCTCCATTGTGTATAGGAACCACATTCTTTATCCATTCATTTGTTGAGAAACACTTACGTTGCTTCCAAATCTTGGCTATGGTAAACAGTGCAGCAATAAACATAGGAGTGTAGATATCTCTTCAATCTACTGATTTCCTTTCTATTAGGTGTATATACCTAGCAGTAGGATTGCTGGATTACATGGTAGGTCTACTTTTAGCTTTGGGGAACCTCCAAACTGTTCTCAAATAGTGGTTGTACTGATTTATATTCTCATCAACAGTGTACAAGGATGCCCTTTCTCCACCTCCTGGCCATCATTTGTTATTGCCTTTTTTATAGATAGAAGCCATTTTAACTGGGGTGAGATGATACCTGATTGTAATTTTGATTTGCATTTCTCTGATGATCAATAGCGTTGAGCACCTTTTAATATAGCTATTTGCCATTTGTATGTCTTATTTTAGGAAATATCTATTCAGATATTTTGCCCATTTGTTAATCAGATTATTTGATTCTTTTTCCTATAAAATTGTTTGAGCTCCTGATGTATTCTGGTTATTAATCCCTTGTCATAAAGTCTCTTTGCTTTGTTGATTGTTTCCTTTGTAGTGCAGAAGCTTTTTAACTTGATGCAATCCCATTTGTCCATTTTTGCTTTGGTTTCCTGAGCTTGTGGGATATTACTCAAGAAATCTTTACCCAGTCCAATGCCCTAAAGATTTTCCCCAATGTTTTCTTGTCATAGTTTCATAGTGTGAGGTCTTAGATTTAAGTTTTTAAGCCATTTTGATTTGATTTTTGTATTCGGCAACAGATAGGAGTCAAGTTTCATTTTTCTGTGTATCAATATCCAGTTTCCCAGCACCATTTATTGAAATGACTATCCTTCTTGGCACCTTTGCCAAAAATGAGTTTGCTGTAGGTGTGTGGATTTGTTTCTGGGTTCTCTATTCTACTCCATGGTCCATGTGTCTGTTTTTATGCCAATACCATGCTGTTTTGGTTACTATAGCTCTGTAGTGTAATTTAAAGTCAGGTAATGTGATTTCTCCAGTCTTGTGCTTTTTGCTTAGGATAGATTGGGCCATTCTGGGTCTTTTGTGGCTCCATATAAATTTTAGGATTCCTTTTTCTATTTCTGTGAAGAATGACTTTTGATATTTTGATAGAGATTGCATTGAATCTATAGATTGCTTTGGGTAGGTAGGGATATTTTAACAATATTGATTCCTCCAATCCATGAACATGGACCATCTTTCCATTTTCAGTGTCCTCTTCAATTTATTTCATCAATGTTTTATAGTTTTCATTGTAGAGATCTTTCACTTCTTTCATTAAGTTCATTACTAGGTATTTATCTATAGCTATTATAAATCGGATTTTTTTAAATTTTCTTTTTC
Source organism: Piliocolobus tephrosceles (assembly GCF_002776525.5). NCBI lineage: Eukaryota > Metazoa > Chordata > Mammalia > Primates > Cercopithecidae > Piliocolobus > Piliocolobus tephrosceles. Next base: position 23,797,242 of record NC_045443.1, on the reverse strand, counting down.
ATTTTGCTTACTGTTGGCACATAAAAATGCTATTGAGGGCCAGGCACAGTGGCTCACACCTGTAATCTCATCATTTTGGGAGGCCGAGTTGGGTGGATCACTTGAAATCAGGAGTTCGAGACCAGCCTGCCCAACATGGCAAAGCCCCGTCTCTACTAAAAATACAAAATGTAACCAAGTGTGGTGGTGGGCATCTGCAATCCCAGCTACTCAGGAGGCTGAGGCATGAGAATCACTTGAACCCGGGAGATAGAGGTTGCAGTGAGCTGAGATTGTGCCACTGCACTACAGAGAAAGACTCCAACTCAAAAAAAAAAAAAAAAAATGCTACTGAGTTTTGTATGTTGATTTTATATCCCGCCACTTTAATAAATTTGTTTATCAATTTGAATAGTTTTTCTTGGGGTCTTTAGTGTTTCTCCAAATATAAGATTATTGTATCTGCAAACAGAGATAATTTGACTCTTCCTTTCCAATTTGAATGCCCTTTATTACTTTCTCTAGTCTGATTGCTCTAGTAAGGTCTTCCAGTACATTGCTGAATAACAGTGGTGAAAGTGGGCATCCTTTCTGTGTTTCAGATCTTAGAGGAAATGCTTTCAGTTTTTCCCCATTCAGTATGATGCTAGCCATGGGTCTGTCATATATGGCTTTTATTATGTTGATATATGTTCCTTCTATAACCAGTTTTTAGGGTATTTTTAGCATGATGGGATATTGAATTGTATCAAATGCTTCTTCAGCATTAACTAAAGTGATCACATAGTTTTTATACTTCATTCTGTTGATAAGATGTATCACATTGATTGGTATGTTTATCTCGACCCATCCTTGCATCCCTGAGGTAAATATCACTTGGTCATGATAAATGATCTTTTTAATGTGTCGTTGAATCTAGTTTGCTAGTATTTTGTTGAGGATTTTTGTATCAATGTTCCTTGGGAATATTGGCCTGTAGTTCTATGTTTTTTTAATGTATCTTTTTCTGGTTTTGGTGTCAGGGTAATACTGGCCTTATAGAATAAGTTTGGAAGTACTCCCTCCTCCTCTATTTTTCAGAATAGTTTGAGTGGGATTGAATTCCAATGCAAAATTCCAAAATCACTGAGCTCTCCCTCACCTGACTCTACAGAGTCTTCAAGCCACAAAGCTGCTGCCAGAGAATGGTGCAGAGGTGGCGTCAGTGATACAAGACTGTCTTTGCTACCTTTTTTGTTGCCTCTTTTGGTGATACCAAGTTAAAACCAGGTACTGTTATTGCTCACCTGACTTTTGGTTCTTATGAAATTGCTTTTTGTGTAGATAGTTGTTAAATTTGGTGTTCCTGTGGAGAGGACGATCAGTGGAGGCTTTTATTTGGCCATCTTTCTTCCCCCACCTCCAGTCACTGAGCTCTTAACCAGTACTTTCATTTCCTTCTCTTAGAAGAACATCATAAAAATTTGTATTTTATCCAGAAAATATTAAGAAATAGAAAATAATAATTACTTTTTAAGACTAAATGTATAACAGATTTATCGAGACATAATTCACACACCATGCAATTCACCCATTTAAAGTTTTCATTAAATAGTTTTTATCATATTCACAGAGTTGGGCTATCATCTTCACAGTCAATTTTATAGCATTTTTATCATACCTGAAAGACATCTGCACCCACTAGCAGCCGATCTTCATTTCTCTCAACCCCCAGCCCTAGTCTACCATTAGGGCATGATTGTTTTTTAAATTGCAGAATTATATATGGCCCTATCTTTGGTTTCACTGAAGAAAGAGAGATGAGCAAGGAGGTTGAAGAAGTAATCCAGGTGAGCAAGGAAATGAGCAAAACTGTGGTATGCATGAAGCTCATGGAACATGAGATGTTGGAGGAGAATTATATGGCTTATTAAATGAGGGCTCCCTTTCCTTATTCACAGGAAAAATCTGTAATTCACAGGTAAAGATTTGACTGAAAGGCACATTCAGGAAGAAGTAACAACACATATATCTTCATTAACTCGAAGACTCCAGCCATCCTCTATAAAGCATACCATTAATCCATGGACATTTAGAAAGTAAAAAAAGTCACCAATTAAACTAAAATATGATAATTTCTTGTCACACTGATTGCAAGATGCATCTTGGTTCCAAAGATGTTAAAAATATTTTAAAAAGTGCATCTTAGAATTAATCGTATATAGTATTGAATAATACTAGTAATAGTATTTCTAACAGAGATTATAAGTTGTGTTCTGACACAGTTCTTCTCAAAACACATCATTTATTTTATAAGGTTGATATCATGAAGTATTTTAAATAAGTTCCAAACATAAATCACATATTCCATTTACTTAATCTAAAAGTATATTTGTAAGAAAAGAAAAAATATTTCTTAAATATTTGCTTTTGAGCAATTTATAACTGACCATTGTGACTGAAAATGCTCAAGTTTTCTATTGTAAAGTAAAAAGCATCTGAGACAGGTCTCAATCATTTTAGAAGTTTATTTTGCCAAGGTTAAGGATCATGACCCATGACACAGCCTCAGGGAGTTCTGAGAACAGGAGATCAAGGTGGTTGGGTTACAACTTGATTTTATACGTTTTAGGGAGACAGAAGTTACAGGCAAAGATACAAATCAATACATGTAAGGTGTACATTGGTTCAGCCTGGAAAGATGGGACATCTAGAAGCGGGAGCTTCCAGATTGTAGATGGATGTAAAGATTTCCTGATTGGCAGTTGATTGAAAGGGTTATGCTCTCCCTGAAGAGTTGAAGTCAGTTTTAGTTAAGGTAAGGGGCAGGGTTGTGGAAGTCATGGGTCTTGTCATGTAGATGAAGCCTCCAGGTAGCAGGCTTCAAAGAGAATAGATGTGAATGTGTCTTATCAAATGTGTCAGACCCCAGAGAGACCTAGTAATGAAAGGGGATTCTATACAGAATGCAAATTTCTCCAACAAGAGACAGCTTTGGAGAAACATTTCAAAATATGTCAAAGAAATATATTTTGGAGTAAAATACTTTGATTTCCTTTTAGGGTCTATTACCTGTCATGTGATGTTACATCAGAGTCAGGTTGGACTTAGTATCTTATTGCTATGAACAGTCTGTTCTGCCAGTCTTAGCATCTCTAAATTATGTTAATACTGGTCAGTTGTGCCTGAACTCCAAACAGAGGACAGTATAATGAGGCATGTCCCACCCCACATTCCCATCGTGGCCTGAACTAGTTTTTCAGGTTTCTTTGGGTCCTCTTGGCCAAGAAGAGGTTTCATTCAGTCCATTAGTAAGGCCTGACTCTGATATAACATCACGTTAGAGAAAACAGACCCTAGAATTTTATTTTTGCTTTACACTATATTTGTGCTGTTACAGCTTCCAACAGAGATCTGAGGCACCAACAAAAGCATAGGCACAAGATGAAATATCTTTTGAAATTAAGAACAATATCAAGGACTCCTAGTTCCCCAAAGCCATAGTAACACTTTAAAAATTACCAGTTAGCAATATAGCTACCCAATGTGGAATAAATGGTTTGTTCTCTGCTTGGTACACTTGCCTCTGACCATTTTTTGACATATTTCTAATTGTTAGAATCTACTTAATTTCCATTGCTTCATTTCCACTTTGCTCATTTTTCCTGTGTCCCCATCTGTTTCTAGATATAGGTAACAGAATTTAGCATGACCACATGTCTATGAGTTCTACTTGCTCTCCCAGTGGTACCACTGGAACACACGTGGGCTGGTACCTCAGGACTTTCTCTTCCTTCCAGAGCAGACTGTCTTCAGGGAGATGGATCCACTACTGCCTCCTTCTGGTACATGGGATCTCCCTGCACTCTTGTGTGGGCACTCTCTTCTCAAACAGATTTCATAAGCCCCCTCCAGGCTAGTTCTAGTCTCTTTTCTTGTCCCTTTCCAAGGTCTTCATATTATGAACTAAGTAATGGAGAATTCTTTTGTCTCCATAACAAGCTTCAGGAAAAAGCAATTGCCCAAGTGGCTAGTGGCATTTTTGTTCTCCCCTTCTTTCTATTCCTGTACTTCCTCTACTTTCTGTTCTGCTCCTCATTTTTCTGAATGCATGAATTCTTCCCTTGCTTTTATTTATTTTTTTGTACCTTATATATAGCCTTTGCTGCTTTATCACATTTTCTTTGTGGGCTTTCCTCTCAAATTAGAATATTCCTTTGTGCTTCTTCTCTCCTCCTCTATAGCTCTCCTCCTGCAAACAGTAGGGAATAAGAAAGACAAGACGGGGCTTTGGAGGCCTCCAGCTGTGCCTTGACTTAGATAATGACAACAGGAGGTTTGAATTCACCTTAGTGTTATCTTCTAACAGACTAACTAGAGCTTACTGAACACTGCAAAGCATATCCCAATCATACATAATACAGTCCCCTCGTGAGAGCATACTCACTCTTATGTCTGGGTAATAATGATGTGAAGCTCTTTTTGTCATGTCTTTTCAACAAATCTCCACCAAGTGGGTAAATGTGTGTTTAAGACCAGGTGGCCAGGCTAGATCTAAGGGTGGACACCCACCCGTGTGAAACTGATTGTGTTGATGCAAGCAACGGTGGAGTTTCCTCAAACACCCAGATGTCAACCACCTAGCTTGTTCATTAATGATTGACACCATGTCACTAAAAATTATTTTACTCAGTACTTTGGAAGGAAAGAATTAACTGACTAAAATCTCAACAACAATATGAGTGAGTCATCAGCTGTCCCACTAACAACGAGCTTAAAAAACATAAGCCTTGCCTATCCATTGTTAATAAATGCATTATGTCCTACAACTGGGTCCCTGACTTTTACGTCTCCATTTATTCATGGCTTATTCACACCAGGTGCTTTTGCAATTCCTCTCCTTTTCTCCACTGCTGACTCCTGTTAGTTCTCAGTTCTTCCTGCTTCCCCCGCAGTAGAGGAGTCAGTGTCCGCCTGTCCACTACCTACATTACCTGGTGCTGGGCTTGTCGTCTCCGGTGCTCCTTCCCATGGCTGTATTATGCATCCACAGAGTAAGTTCAGCTTTACTTTGGCTAAGAAAAACCTGTGTGCTTTCCCTATAATAACGACATGAATTAAGGACAGGGCACTAGAAACACAAGTTTGTTTTTTGGCACTTGTTTGGGGTCAGGTGCTATGGATACAGACAGAGAAGACAATCTGTCCTCTAGGAGCTTACAGTCTAGTGTTGGCATGGAGGCAGACACATGTTAATTATTATAATGGAAGAGGACCAACCCTGATGGTTTAATCCACAAAGTTTGCACGAGATTTCTATGTATTTCTGGAGGCTTCAGGTATCATCTTGGTGACTTTCAATTCTTACTTCCACAGGTCTCTTATCTGACTCCCATGTCACTTCTCACAGCTGTTTTCCTTCTTGCTCCAAGTTGACAGTGTTGAATCTTGCCTGATCCCTATGTTCCTGGAGAAGAGTAGTTTCTGAAACCCTTTGTGTTCCAGGAAATGGCTTACTGCAAAGAACTACCCTTCCCCCAAATGATTTAGCTAAGACTCAAGGATGCCTGCCCTGTTTTCCTGTGATAAGGCCAGATGCAGTCTTTCAGATTTTCAGTCTTCACCTCATAGTTAGCAGAACTGCTTGTCTCAATCAGAATAAAATGCTGGTTTATCAAATTTTGGTTAAGCTTCTCTCCTTCCCTCGGGCCCTGAACATTGACTCACTCTGTTTGAGCCAGCATGTAGCCCCTTCTAAGAGTAGCCCAGCCTCACGGTCAAACATGCCTGTATCTACTAGCTCATCAGGCTACCCTTCCATGCCACTTCCCCACACCTGGTTTTTTCTAGCCGTGTTTGTTTGTTTATTCCTCACTATAAAAGAAACATCTTTGGTGGGGTGTGGTGGCTCACACCTGTAATCCCAGCATTTTGGGAGGCCGAGGCAGGAGGATCATCCGAGGTCAGGAGTTCGAGACCAGCCTGGCCAACATGGCAAAACCCCATTTCTACTAAAAATACAAAAATTAGCCGGGTGTGGCAGCACACTCCTGTAGTCCCAGCTACTCGGGAGGCTGAGGCAGGAGAATCGCTGGAACTCAGGAGGTGGAGGTTGCAGTGAGCCGAGATCGTGCCATTGCACTCCAGCCTGAGTGACAGAGCAAAATTCTGTCTCAAAAAAATAAAAATAAAATAATAAACATCTTTTTGCCTAATTCCAGAGATTCTTACAGATTCAATGGTCAGAGTTCTCTCTATTGTCATTGTCCCCCTTGAAACCCCAACCTCCCTCCTTGCCATGTCCTTTAGAATATAGTCTCTCCCTGCTAAATCTGGATTTGTTTTTTATTTGACAAAATAAATTCAGAAATGAAATGTAATTTTTTTCCCTTTCATTTCCATTCTACAAGACATTGATGGATACATGGTAGGTTTTTCTGAAAGTTTAAGAAGACAGAGTATACAACTTGCAGCCACACAACTAAATTAAAATGCCAATTATGCTTCTGAGAATGCCTTCTGGCCTTGACAATTTGGGGCTCCAGCTTGAATGCTCCGATTTCTTGATTCTCCTTTCATTTTTTCATACTCAAAACCCTTTGCATTTCTTAAGTCTAAATAGAGTTATTTATTTTGTTTTTGCCTTTCATCTCCTGCCCTCTAAGCTACCTACCTCCATGTACTTAGTACTTTTTTTTTGAAGCAAAAAAAGAAGAAAGCCAGTTCTTTCCCTAAAACAAAGTATTCATTGAAGATAGGCACCAGACATTATGATACTCAGAGACGTGACAGCTCAGCCATAAGTGGACATGGCTGGAGAAGGGGGTTCTGGAGCTACTCTGCAACTGACTAACTTTAGGATCTTTCTCAAGTCATGTCTCTGTTCTCTTCTTTGTTTGTTTTCTGTTGGGTGTTAATTACTAGATGGCTTCAAATATCTCTTCCAACTCTAAGGTTCTATAGCTCATTGAACAAGTTAATACAATGAGTGTCCAAAACAGGAAGAAATGTCTTGAATAACAATGGTGTAAAAACAAGTTAGTAGAGGAGAGGAGAAAAATCTTCATGGCAGACTCGCTGACAAGGAGGCATGCTACAAATGGTATTATATAGAAGAGCATGGGGTGAAAAGGAAACACTTTTACACTGCTGGTGGGAATGTAAACTAGTACAACCACTATGGAAAACAGTATGGAGGGTCCTTAAGGAACTAAAAGCAGAACTACCATTCAATCCAGCAATCCCACTACTGGGTATCTACCCAAAGGAAAAGAAGTCGTTATTTGGAAAAGACGTGCACATGTATGTTTATAGCAGCACAATTAAAAGTTGCAAAAGTATGGAACCAACCTAAATGCCCATCAACCAATGAGTGGATAAAGAAAATGTGCTATATATATATATATACATACCATGGAATACTACTCAGCCACAAAAATGAATGAAATAATGGCCTTTGCAGCAACTTGGATGGAGCTAGAGGCCATTATTCTAAAGGAAGTAACTCAGGAATGGAAAACCAAATATTGTATGTTCTCATCACTTATAAATGGGAGCTAAGCTATGAGGATGCAAAGGCATAAGACTGATATAATGGAGGCCGGGTGCAGTGGCTTATGCCTGTAATCCCAGCACTTTGAGGGGCTGAGGCAGGCGGATCACGAGGTCAGGAGTTTGAGACTAGTCTGGCCAATATGGTAAAACTCTATCTCTACTAAAAATACAAAAAAAAAAAAAATTAGCCTGTGTGGTGGCATGCACCTGTAGTCTCAGCTACTCAGGAGGCTAAGGCAGAAGAATCACTTGAACCTGGGAAACTGAGGTTGTGGTGAGCCGAGGTCATGCCACTGCACTCTAGCCTGGGCAACAGAGTGAGACTGCATCTCAAAAAAAATTTTAAAAAAAGATATAATGGAGTTTGGGGATGGCAGGGGAAGGTTGGAAGGGAAGTGAGAGTGAGATGACACATTGTGGACAGTGTACACTGCTGGGGTGATGGGAGCACCCGAAACTCAGAAATAACCACCAGAGAGCTTATCCATGTAACAAAAGCTACCTATACCCCCAAAACTATTAAAATAAATTTTTTAAAAAATAAAGAGCATGGGATTTGGGCACAGAACATTTTGGATTCAAAATCTGATACTACTTCTAGTCACTAAGCAACTTCAGGCAAGTTAATGAATCTCTTTGAGCTGAAGTTCTAATAGGTAATGGTAATACTCAGTTTTTTTTGGTAAAGATTCAAGGTAAGAGGAATGACATCATGTTCGATAACTTTGCTATAGTTCTCTGCTTAAATGTTTTTCACATAATCTCTTCTGCCTTTCCTTCTTTGTAGTAGAAGTTATTCTTTTGTGTCACTTTGTAAGCTGTGTATACTTTAAAAATATTATTTAAAACACAATATTGTATTTATTATTTTGCAAATGTTTTGCTAATTGGACTGTGAACATTTTTTGAGATGGAGTCTCACTCCACCACCCAGGCTGGAGTGCAGTGGTGTGATCTCGACTCACTGCAACCTCCACCTCCCAGGCTGAAGTGGTCCTCCAACCTCAGCCTCCCAAGTAGCTGGGACTACAGAGGCATGCCACCAAACCCAGCTAATTTATTGTATTTTGTGTAGAGATGGGATTTCACCATGTTGCCCAGGCTGATCTCAAACCCCTGAGCTCAAGAGATCCACCCACCTCAACCTCCCCATGTATTGAGATTACAGGCATGATTTACCATGCCCGGCCTGAACTGTGAATATCTTTGAGGGAAGGGAGTGCATCTTTTTTGGTGACATATTCTTGGTGCCTAGGATAGTACATGACACTCGCCAATAACTTTGGAGAATAAATAAAATAATAAAGGATAGGTGGATGATGGACATGGAGATTTCACTAATGATTCTTGTTCATAGTTTCATATAAATGAATCTTCTATTCTCATCTGCAAAAGCAACTGCTTTAAAAGCTAACTTAAGGTCAGGCTTGGTGGCTCATGGGAGTTTGAGATCGGCCTGGGTAACACAAAGAGACCCTGTCTTTACAAAAAATAAATTAGCAGCATGGTGGTGCATGCCTTGTAGTCTCAGCTACTCAGGAGGCTGGGGTGGGGGGATTACTTGAGCCTGGGAAGTTGAGGCTGCAGTGAGCCATGATCTGCACTCCAGGCTGGATGACAAAGTGAGACTCTCCCTCAAAAAAAAACAAAAAAAAAAAAGTTAAAATACTAAGGATTTCAATAATGTAACCACATGACAGTTTCATCTTGTTTGCTGCCCAGATAGAGCTGATTTGTCAGGACAGTGGAATTGCAATAGAGAAAGAGTTTATTACATGTAAAGGAAGCTTAATGATAGACTGGAGTATAAAACCAGCCTCCTAAAAAATTCAGAGGCTAGGGTATTTTAAAGACAGTTTGGCAGGCAGAGAGGGGTTAGGGAATGGGAAATACTGATTGATGAGGTTGAGGATGAAATTGTATGGGGTCAAAGCTGGTTTTTCTTGCTGTCTTCTGTTCCCAGGTGAGACTGAAAAACTAGTTATGCCAGATTACCAGTCTGGGTGGTTCTAGCTAGTCCATCAGACTACAAGGTCTGAAAAACACCTCAAACATCAATCTTAGGTTTTATAATAGTGATGTTATGTATAGAAGCAATTGGGGAGGTTAGGAATCTTGTGACATCTGGCTGTTATGACTCCTAAACAATAATTTCTAATCTAGTGGCCAATTGTTAGCTTTATAGAGGTGATCTGGCCCTTAGGCCAGGAGGGTTTTGCTTTAAGGAGGGGCTATTATTATCTCTGTCTCAAAGGTAAACTTTAAGCTGACTTCTTCCCAGAGTTAGCTTGGCCTACACCCAGGAATGAACAAGGACAGCTTGGAGATTAGAAGCCAGATGGAATCTGTTAGGTTAGATTTCTTTCACTGTCACAAATTTCCTATGTCAGATTTTTCTTACGATCTTAATTTTTGCACAGGTGGTCTCAATGACATCAGTGAGATTGTTACTAAATTTTAAAGAGTGATACTCTTATTGTGTTGACACTTGGTAAACCTGTCCCCAGAGCTGGGCTAACTACATCTCAGCCTTGAGGCCTTGATTCTATTGATGTTTTAAAGGTCATTCTTATTAAATTCAGTAATCCATCTGAGTAAAAAGTTTGTTATACATTCTTTGATCTTCGCTCCTAGTTTTGAGAGCGAGCTCTAACTCTTAATTTTCTGAAAAATCAATATGAACAATTAAGTCACAAGTTCATCCATTTAACAAAAACACAAAAAAGCCAAAAACCTGCTCCCAGAAACTGTGCCTTTATAGCATTCATAATATATGTATTTTCTTACTTAAAGAAGAATCAAAGAGGAGGCGTATTGGAACTGCCACTTTTCCTGGGCATGTCTTAAGAATGTGTTCTGTTTCTGAAATTTCATAAAATACTTTGTGGCTTTTTCTCTTTTATGAGTGAAGAGGACAACTTATGAATGGGTTGGTTTTCAGAGGAAGTTTGCAAATTTTTAGACCTTAGTTATTGTTCAACCTCAGTTTCCAAATTCCACCTGAAAGGAACACTGGGGAAATGAAGTAGAAGTGATTTTAATTCTCAAAGGTTCTTTTGTCTCTTTCCTGATAGAAAGTGAAGTTCTATGTAGGAGGTGGGTAGTACCATCATAACCTACTTTATTCTGCCTGAATAAGGAAGGTCAATATATTATCCTATCAGGGAGGGGGAAATTGCATAGACATCTCCTCGAATGACAATAAAGATGTCCTTGACAGCATGTTGAAAACAGTGGTAAAACTTTCTTTATTTTCCCGAAAAAAAAAAAAAATCAGTGTTTAAATGACAGATGAAGGTAAATGATGGACAAAATGCATTATTCTTAAAGCATCTCCCAGTATTTCTGAAAGAACTGTTACATTTGAATACTGAATGCAAATGGTTTTAATAATAATATATCAGTTTATCAATAAGATAACAGAGCTTTTCTTTGAAGCAATGTTTTCAAAATTTCTTGTAGTGCTAGCTTTGTCACCCAGTATCTAGTGCCTTAAAAACAACTGAAAAAACGAAAACTCTTGTTTTATTTTAATATAGTATTTTAAATTTATTTTATTGTATTATAGTTTACAGTTTATAGACTTTAACTTCAGGAATAACAAATGATGGAAGTTCTCAAAATGTTAATGACTATCCTCTTAAAGAGTTTAGTTAAATGGAAACTGCATTCATTTAAGCCAATAATCTACTGGCAGCTTAGGAATTCTTATCATTTGCGGTAGCTCGCAAATTACCAAAATGATAGCACAACTGGGCCTGACTTGATTTCGACTAGCATGGTTCTACCTGCTAAGTCATTGCTCTACTTCTCGTATATCAGAATGGACTTAACCCAACAAAGAGATTTAGGAAATAAAGAAATATCAATTTAAGATGTCATAATCTTCTAATTTAATAATCCAAAAATGTATGGATTAACACCAATTAAAAAACCGGACACGGTGGCTCACACCTGTAATCCTACTACTTTGGGAGGCCGAGGTGGGTGGATGCTGAGATCAGGAGTTCATGGCCAAGATGGTGAAAACCTGTCTCCACTAAAAATACAAAAATTAGCCAGGTATGGTGGCACGCACCTATAATCCCAGCTACTTGGGAGACTGAGGCAGAGAATTGTTTAAACTAGGGAGGCAGAGGTTGCAGTGAACTCAGATCGTGCCATTGCACTCCAGCCTGGGTCACAGACTGAGACTCTGTCTCAAAAATAAAATAAAATAAAATAAAATACACCTATCTATTTATTTCTGCTTTTAAAAGTAACGTGCTAAGAATGTTGTCAGTATAAAATAGGAATAATATTAAATGGTCATGGTGGAGTTTTTAACCCCTGGAGACTTATTTCTATACATGGCATTTTATGAAATTGTGAATATAATAAATGTAATACTTGCCTTTTTGTTTAAAATCTTAACATTCTATTTAACATTCTATTTAGACACATGGATAATTTTCAATTTTTGCTTTATAAATAATATTGTGAACATTTACATATATAAGCCTTTGATTTTTTTTTTTTTCTTACAGGTATTAGTAAAACAACTTGTTTAAAAAATTTCAGGCTACATTTCCTTCCATAAAATGCACAAATTTACACCTCTGTTAGCTTGTAATCGATTTTGTACTACCCCTACATTAAGGCAATTGAACTCCTACCCTAAGCCTCCACTCAGTTTGCCTCAGAAAAGATTTTTCTTGTTTCGAAAGTAAGGAGTTTAGAATCTCCATTGAAAGAATGGGTGACCTCCATTTATGATAAAGGACTCTTCTCTGCAACCCAATTCATAAGTCTGACTCAAGCAAAACCCCCATTTCTGCTTGGAAAATCCTTGAAGACAGAAATAGCAAAATGAAGTGGAAAGAGTAGAGACAGACTAGAGTTGAATGCCGAGTTTTATTACCAGCTGTACATATGACTCAGGATATGTTTGTCAGTTTTTACTTCTATAAAATGATGTCATTGAACTGGACAATCTTATAACTGTAAGTTATAAACTTATAACTACTTTCAAAAAATTTTTATGAATCACCTTTTTGAAGTCCTCTGGTGACCACCTTAGCCAGCATTAAATTCTCCCTCTTCCCATCTACCATGGTAACTTATCGCCCAAGAACCTTGAGCAACATAGGCACTAGAGAGAACAATTCTTATATTACTATAACTAATATAATTCTTATATTACTAATGGGGTTTTAAAATTATTTAATAAATATCACCTTACCCATGAAGTAACTGATAATTTGGCTTGGAAACAATAAATCTGTCCCTTTTAAAAATAACAAATATAACCCAAATCCTTTCTGTAAAAAGGAAAAAAAATAAGAAGTAATACATAGTAACTCATCAATTTTATAAAAACTACTTAACTGTTTTAAATACAGAACATAGCTTTCTGTTACGTGTTTAAGGACTTTAGAACTATTAAATTTTTACTCCATATTCTACTGAGAAATTCAGAATTATTATCATTATTTTAATTAAAAATACATTAAAACATTGAGTGACATTTAGAACTTTAACCCAAGACACCCAGCAAGTTTAAACTCTACCAATTCTTTATGAACGATGCGTTTTGAATAGGTAACACACCTATTTGGATAAGGTTTGCACTTTCTGGAGGAAAGTGTGATTGGAGCTGCTGTTTATTGATTTGTTCAATTTAAAAGATCCTTTTGCAAGATCCTTATGGCAACTAAATAATTCTCAGCAGAAAAGAAAGTGCAACCTCCTTCACTCTAAAGACCCTGCTGGGAATAATTCCAGCCCTTGTCCCCCAACCTTCACTTCATTCCCATCATAAGTTAAAGGAATTTTCAACCTTGTATTATGAAGAGTCTTCTTAAGTTATAGCTAGAAGGACGTGCATCATCTTGGTAATAAACACGTCAGAGGTAGCTGGTAGAGAAGGGTTACACAGCCTCAGCTGGCCCTGTTACTGCACCCCAGTTGACTTTTATGGAATGCTCAAGACCATAGACATCTTTATGAAAATGAAATCTGTGAAGTTAAATTGAGAACACTTTCCTACAAGGAACCTCCCAACTATTTCCTTTTTTCATTTCTTTTGCTGTGAGCTGTTTATGTAGTTTGATATGTTTACATGTCTAACAAAGATGCAGATCAAAATTTAAACATATAACTTTTTTAGGAGCAGTTAATGGGCCACCTTGTGAGAAAATAGCAGTATTTTAAAAGTCCAAATGTTTCATAGTAACAATGCTGACAATTTATTGGCATTACTATCTTCCATGTCCTAAGATAACAGAAAGTATAGCAGAAGAAAATCTTAAAAAGGAATGAAACTTTGGATATAAGGACTTCAACAACAACAAAACAACAAAAACAAACAAAACCCTATAGTCACAACTATATGAGAAAATAGCTTACTTTTGTTACTGAGCAATAAATGGGCTTGCTGTCCAGTGTGCCTAAAAGCCAATACGAAGGCACTGACTTTTGAGAAAAGAAAAACTTTATTACAATCCACTGGCAAGGAGTCAAGAGGAAACATTTAAATCTGTCTCCCCAAGCTGGGAGCTGGGGCAGGTTTTATAGGCAGAGGAGGGTAATGAGGCATGATGTGATTGGATCTTACAATGATGTGATGCCAGGAGGCATAATCTTATTGGATCCTGCCATAGGGTAATGCCACAGTTCAATCTGATTGGATCATGGATCCTGCTATGCGAGGTCCACTTCTTAATGCAGTCCCCACTCCTTGGTCTGATACTTAGGTTCCACCTGCAGTTGTACACTTGGTTCATCTGGGCATGCTCAGTTTACATGATCTTCAGCCTGGTGGTTTAGGGCAATTGAAAAACAACTCACAACTTTGTTATGCAAAAGTTGAGCCAGATTGGTCTGCTGTGTCTACACTCTGAAATATACAAAGAAATAAAATAAAACAGATTGAGGGATATACAGATACATAGATATGTGAAAAATCCAGTATAGTAAAATATTAAAGGTAGAACCTAGCTGGTGGGGATAGAGATTTTCATGTAATGTTCTTTCAGCATTATTATATGTTGCAAATATTAATGATAAAACTTTGGTGAAAATAAACTATGAAAGACAAAGGAAATAAGGTTATAAATATACAAAAATGAGATATTTTATTGAAAATGTAAAGATAAGTCTGGGTGCGGTGGTTCACACCTGTAATCCCAGCACTTTGTGAGGCTGAGGTAGGTGGATCACCTGAGGTTAGGAGTTCGAGACTAGTCTGGCTAACATGTTGAAACCCCGTCTCTACTAAAAATACAAAAATTATCTTGCTGTGGTGGTGGGCACCTGTAATCCTAGCTACTCGGGAGGCTGAGGTAGGAGAATTGCTTGAACCCAAAAGATGGAGATTGCAGTGAGCCGAGATTGCACCACTGCACTCCAGCTTGGGTGACAGAGCAAGACCTTATCTCAGAAAAAACAAAAAAAGACAAAAAGAAAACATAAGGATAAAAGAGAAAAAGATGCAAAGAAAAGAATCAAATATAATAATGAAGGATTGGCACTGGAAGTAACATATTATAAAGGTTAAGAATATGCTCTGGAATCGGGCGCTCTGGGTTTGAGTAGTATTCCTGCCACAGACATGCAGTGCCATTTAGTCAAATGACTCAATCTCTGTGTCTCAGCTTCCTCATCTGGAAATGAGGCTCGTGACCAATACCTACTCCACAGCTTGCTGTAAGTATTAAATGCGTCTACATGTAAAGGGCTTAGAACAGTTATGACATCTAGCACACAAACTCTAAAGGGTAATTATTATGAGACACGTGTTTTTTTAAAAAAAGAGCTATAAAATAGAAGAGATTAACATGAAATACATTAAGAATGAGTGATTAAAAGCAGAACTCATTTATGCATTCATGTATTCATGCTATAAACATTTATAAACCCGTCTAAGTTTCAGACACTGTAAATATAAAAAGAAATGGTCATTTCTGACCTTAACGGATATGCTATCTGACAAGGAGAGGACAAATATGGCAATGTAAATATAGAATATGATTATTATGACCACAATAGAAGTATGTTCAGATTATGAAGGGGGCCCCGAGGAGGCAATGGTCATTTCTACTACCTGGGATGAAGAAAGGATTCATAAAGAGGATATATTTTAAAATATTTAAAAGCAGAGATCTAAAAGAATAAAACAACAAAATACCATAAGTAATATAAAATATTATTAGCAATTAAAGAGTCAATGAGATTGAGAAATAAAACCAAATATATTTAAAAATAAATTTGAAGAAGCCACAATTCAAATTCAAACCATTGAGAGGTTTTAAGACTAGGTTTAGCATTAGGCAAAAGTAATCAAAAGTCTTCAGATGAAATTGCCTTTTTTCCAGCAGACTTTATTTACAGGTGTGCTTCCAGATTTCATGGCTCCATTCTTACATATCAGAAGAGCAGTATCAGGCCAGGTGCAGTGGCTCACACCTGTAATTCCAGCACTTTGGGAGGCTGAGGTGGGTAGATCAGTTGAGCTCAGGAGTTCAAGACAAGCCTGGTCAACATGGAGAAACCCCATCTCTACTAAAAATACAAAAAAAAAAAAAAAAGAAGTAGCGAGTCATGGTGGTACGCACTGGTAGTCCCAGCTACTCAGGAGGGTGAGGTGGGAGGATAATCTGAGCCTATGAGTTCAAGGCTATAGTGAGCCAAGATAATGCTACTGCACTCCAGACTGGGTGACAGGAGTGAGACCCTGTCTCAAAAAAAAAAAAAAAAAAAAAAAGAAGAGCACTATCTCTGATCTCTTTTGTGATGCCTCCCACAATTTGCTTTCCTCATAGACAGGGGCTTCTCCTGTTTGTACCTGTGGCAGCAAAATTTTCAATCAGTATAAACTCCTCCAGCCCCTTCTCAGCTGACACAACCTGCAGACAGGCAAAGTATGGGGTATGTATTAGTCTGTTCTCATGCTACTAATAAAGACATACCTGAGATTGGGTAATGTATAAAGAAAAGTGGTTTAATGGACTCACAGTTCCACATGGCTGGAAAGGCCTCACAATCTTGATGGAAAGCAAAGAAGGAGCAAAGCCACGTTTTACATGGCAGCAGGCAAGAGAGCATGTGCAGGGGAACTGCCCTTTATAAAACCATCAGACCTCGTGGGGCTTATTCACTATCAGGAAGACAACATGAGAAAGACCCACCCCCATGATTCAATTACCTCCCACCAGGTCCCTCCCATGACATGTGGGAATTATGGGAGCTATAATTTAAGATTAAATTTGGGTGGGGACACAGCCAAACCATATCAGGGTCCTTCCCATTAAAACAAATGGCCCCTTCAGAATCTCTTATTCTACGTAATCTCTTTTCTACCTTTTTTACAACTTCGTAAGGAAGATTCTGCAGGCATTTTTATGCCCAATTTTTTTAAAGATGAGTGTGACAGACATAGTCTAAGGCAGCTGTCCTGATCCCACCTCCTGGTGTTCATACCCATGTGTGATTCTCCTCCTCTTGAGTGTAGGAGGAATCTGTGGCTTGCTTCTAAGCAAAATACTGCAAAGGTGACAGCAAGTATGTTTAATGAGTGCATTATCATGTTACTTAAGATTGTAAATGGTCTTGCTAGAAGACTCTCTCTCCCTTGCTGGCTGTACTGAAGCCAGCTGTAATGTCTTGAGTTGACCATGTAGAGCTGTGGTCCCCAGTCTTTTTGGCACCAGGGATCGGTTTCATGGAAGATAATTTATCCATGGACCAGGGAAGCAGGGATGGTTTCAGGATGATTCAAGTATATTACATTTATTGTGCACTTTATTTACATTATTATTACATTGTAATGCATAATGAAATAATTATACAACTCACCATATGTAGATTCAGTGGGAGCCCTGAGCTTGTTTTCCTGCAATTAGACAATCCCATCTTGGGGTGATGGGAGACAGTGACAGATCATCAGGCATTAGATTCTCATAAGGAATACACAACCTAGATCTTTGCATGTGCCGTTCACAACAGGGTTTGCACTTCTATGTGAATCTAATGCCACAATTGATGTGACAGGAGGCGGAGCTCAGGTGGTAATGTGAGTGATGGGGAATGGCTATAAATACAGATGAAGCTTTGCTTGCTAGCCTGCCACTCTCCCCTGCTGTGTGGCCTGGTTCCTAACAGGCCATAGACCAGTACCAGTCTGTGGCCCGAGGGTTGGGGACCCCAATGTAGAGGGCCAAGTGGCAAGGCATGATGGGCAGCCTCTGACCAACAGCTGGCCAGATACTGAGGACCTCAAGGCCCTAGAAGGAACTGAACTCTGCCAACACCACACAATTTGGAAGAGGATTCTTCCCTAGTCAAGCTTCAGATGAGACCACATGCCCAGCCAACACCTTTCTTGGCTGCAACTTTGTGAGACTCTGAAATAGAGAACCTTACTAAGCTTAGCCTGAATACCTACATGTAGAAACTGTGAGAAGATAAATCCGTGCAGGTGTTTTTCTTTGTGGTGTTTCAGCTCACCGCAACCTCCGCCTCCTGGATTCAAGCAATTTTCCTACCTCAGCCTCTGAGTAGCTGGGATTACAGGTGCCCGCCACCATGTCCAACTAATTTTGGTAATCTTAATAGAGATGGGGTTTTGCCACATTGGCCAGTCTGGTCTCGAACTCCTGACCTCAGGTGATCCACCTGCCTCTACCTCCCAAAGTGCTGGAATTACAGGTGTGAGCCACCATGCCTGGCCAGTACGTGTAGTTTTAAGTACAAAGCTTGGGACAATATTGTTATATAGGAATAGATTATCTCAAAGAGGAAATTAATGTTTAGAGTGTCTAAATTAATAGACTTCATGAAGTTGAAGAAACACCTCACCAACCTGCCAATGTTTGTTCTTATATTCATTCTTCATGAGAGAAAGAACTTGCTTTTTCTCAGCTTCTCAGAATTTTCTAGAACCCAAGTAGATAAATGCCACTATTGGAGATAATCAAGTGATTACATTTCTCCTGACATCTAGATGCAATAATGTTTGATAGCCATCAGAGAAGCTACTGAATCAAGCCACTCTCTAAACATAAAGCATTACAAAAAGAGGAACAAGAAACCAGGTAACTCACAAAGGTTCTCTTCATGAGGCAGCAGTCACTTACCATTAGACTAGAAAATGCTTTTGAGAAGATGGACAGAATAGTTTCAGAAAAGATTCCTGACAAATTGTTTGTTTGAGTGGTCTCAAATTTTACAACGAAGAAATCACCACTCAACTACACACACTATTTTATTTCTTCTCCAGACATATTTTAGCCTGATACATGAATATGAGTTAAATTATTCAGAAAATCTTTGAGTGTGCAGCTCTAGGTATTTGAAAATATTCAAAAGAAGGTTTCACAACTTTTAAAGGGCATTATGGTCATTTTTGCTAAATAAAAATGAGCCCTCAAGAAAATACTATTTTTGGGTGACAAAGTGATAATGAAAGAAATGTGCTTAAAATGGACAACAAATATGCCTTTCAAACTGGAATGATTAAATAAAGATATGCCTGTGGAAGTGATTGAAACTAGAGAAGTGCTGAAATTCAGGGCTGTGCTCAGAACATCTAAATAGCTTTAGCAGTGTCTGCCAGGAAAATCAAACTTCATTTAAAAATTTTTCTTAGAATTTCTTCATGTCAGTGACATTCTGTGTGTGAGGGCTCCGTTAGCATACAATCTAACAGAAGCTGTGTACAGCTGATTGGGGAAAGAATACCATGGTTTACTCTGGTATTTTAAAATGTGCTATCCTCTCCTTGTGTTCTGAATATTTCTGTTCATGGAAATGTGATTTTTTTTTAACAAGAGCATTTCTTTATGACATTTTAGATCTTAGACATTCAATTTGCCCTACTAAGCCCAAGCAAAGGGCTTTTAAATGAGGAAGGAGAAAACAGAGTAAAGCTCCACAGTCATGTGACTGGAAGTGGTTTCTCACCTTGACATTTTTCTTTGACAATGAAAGAAGAGAATGAGTGGGTCACAATTACTTCCTGAACATAAAGGCAAAAAGAATGATGGGGAAAAAATATGTTCATGTGTGAGACATTCACATTTGTAGTCTCCTTAATGGTGTAGATGTGTAGTATTACTTTTATCATTCAGAGTTTTGGTTTGGTCAAGGGCAGACTGCATATATGACAGTGGTCCCAGAAAATTTTCATACCAGATTTTTACTGTGCCTTTTCTATGTTTAGCTATGTTTAGATACACACCATTGTGTCCCAAATGCCTACAGTATTCAGAAAAGTAACACGCTGTACAGGTTTGTAGCCCATGAACAATGGGTTCTAGGTTTGTGCCCATCTTACACCACCTAGGTTTGTGTAAGCCCACTCTAGGATGTTCCCACAATGACAAAACACGTGACTATGCACGTCTCAGTTCAGGTCCCCATCGATAAGTGACACATGACTGTAATTAACTTTTTATAGTTCTATTTTTCGCTATGACATCAAATGATGAATTAAACAGAATTTGATCAGTTCCTGGATTTGCCTGGATAAGGCATATCTTCTTTACAATGCGATAGGAGATGTTCACTTCCACAAAAATTCTCAAAGGACTTTTTATAGTGATCTCCTTGACTTGTTTGGTCACACTCCAAGAGAAGGACAATAGGAAAAAATGACAAGAAAAATTTTAATATTGGTTTAAATATTTTTGAAAAAATAAAAACCTAGAGGTTGGACCCTTATACATTTGGAAGAAAATAAAATTGGATTGTCTTACACTATACGGGCCAATGTTCTGCCAACGTGTTTGTTTGGATTAACTCAATTTTACTACTCATATCCACAGTTTTATCACTTCCTCTAACATGAGTAATACCCTGGCAGATTAAAGATTTAAACTTTATCAGTATAATAAAGTTACATATAAAAATGTGAGAGATTATGTGCCCAATCTCTGGGGTGAGGGGTGTAGAATCTTTTAACCAAGATGGCATACCAAAAACAGTAAGAGAAAAGGTAGATATTTTAATATTTAAAACTACTATTTTTACAGGAAAGAGTACTGCAAATACAGTAAAGAGAAAATTATAGATTTGAAAAAGATATTTGCAATTTAGAAATTAATAACTGTAACAAAACTTTTGCAAATTGATAAGGAGGCAAAAACTATTCACTTAAAAAGTGGGCAAACAATATGAAGTAGCAATTGATAGAGAAGCAAACTCAAGTGGCCAGCAAACATCTGAAAAGATGTTCAAATTTACTTGTTGGAAAGATGAATGTGAATTATAGTTACAAAATGAGGTATCACTGTAAAACTATCACAGTATCTGAAGTTAAAAACCTATGTTCATCCAATAAAGAAATGAGGAATTGCAGACACTTTAGAAAGCAAGTAGGCATTATCTAGTAAAATAAACACACACACACACGTATTGATAAAGAATGTCTGCTGCTCTCCAAGAATCTATGTTTCCTCTTCTTATTGGGCATGTGGTTAGATTGCAATTTCTGGCCTCACTTTACAGATATATCCAATGCTGTGAGCAGGATTGTTGTGGCAGGATTGGTGTGTGCTTCTTCCAGGCCCAGCCCATCTAAACCTCCCATACTTGGTATATGCTCCTCCGTGCTCTTTTCTCCTTCCAGCTGTCTAAGCTGGTGAGTGAGGGTGCCCCTGAAGATGGCAGAGCCCGAGTTATCCTGCCCAGCCTACTCTGTCACACGATTTGACCTGGTAATTCATCTCTTGGGCATCTATCCTAAGGAATGAAAAGCACCAGTGTGTATGGAAATATGTACAAGGATAATTATTCCAGCATTATTCATAGTTGTTAGAATTTTAGAAAACTGGAAACAAATGGAATGACTGTGAATAGGGATAGACTGAATAAATTATGGTAAATCCACACTTTAGAATATTTTGTAGTCATTAAAAAGAGTAAGTTAGGATCACACCATTTGACTTGAATGGATTTTCAAGAACTTTTGTTGAAAGGGAAGAACGAGATGTAAGAAGGATATTTATTGTGTGTATTAGGCTACTCAGGCTGCCATAACAAAATACCACAGACTAGATGGCTTAAACCATAGAAATTTATTTTCTCATAGTTCTGGATGTTGGAAGTCTGTGATTAGGCTCCCATTATGGTGGGTTTCTGGGGAAGACTCTCTTCTGTCTTGTAGATGATAATATGGTTTGGATTTGTGTCCCTGCCCAAATCTCATGTCAAATTGTAATACCCAGTGTTGAAGGAGGGTCCTAGTGGGAGGTGATTGGATCATGAAGGAGGATTTTCCCCTTGCTGTTTTTATGATAGCGAGTGACTTCTCATGAGATCCGGTTGTTTAAAAGTGGGTAGCACCTCCCCCTTCTCTCTCTCGCTCCTGCGCCAGCTGTGTAAGACATGACTCCTTCCTCTTCACTTTCTACCATGACTATAAGTTTCTTGAGGCCTCCCCAGCCCTGCTTCTGCACAGCCTGTGGAATCGTGAGCCAATTAAACCTCTTTTCTTTATAAATTACCCAGTCTCGGGTAGTTCTTTATAGCAAGGGGAGAATGAACTAATACAGATGGCTACATTCTCGTTGTGCCCTCACATGGCAGATAGTGAGAAAAAGATCTTCCTTTTCATTGTTTTATTTTTTATTTTTTATTTTTTTTGAGATGGAGTCTCACTCTGTCATCCAGACTAGAGTGCAGTGGCACAATCTTGCCTCACTGTAACCTCCACCTCCCTGGTTAGTTCAGGCAATTCTTCCACCTCAGCCTCCCTAGTAGCTGGGATTACAGGTGCACACCACCACGCCCGGCTAATTTTTTTTTTTTTTTTTTTTTTTATGTTTAGCAGAGACAGGTTTCACCGCCTTGGAGGATGGATTGCCTAAGGTCAGGAGTTCTTTCCCTTCTTATAAGGAGATAGTCCTATCAAATTAGAGTGCCACCCTTATGACCTCATTTAACATTAATTATCTCCTAAAGACTCCATCTCCAGCAATCCTCACTTTGGTGGTTAAGGCTTCAACATATGAGTTCGGGGTTGGTAGGAGGGGACACCATTCAGTCGGTAGCAATATCAAAGACCAAAACACCTTAGATATGTGCCTATGTTCATATATACATATATTCATTTAATATAATTACAAATGCATGGAAAAATATATCTATATGCTCAGTTGTAAATTGGTTTCCTTGTGTTAGTGTTGGGGGCATGGAGGTAAAGTGGCAATATTAGAATGAGAGAGAAGGAGGTTTTACTTAACACCCATTAAGTAAAAGTGTAAATAAAAAGTAAAGAGAACATACAAAAAAAGAGATACATGTAAATTTATAATTGAGGGATTTTTATATGTAAAATAAATCGGTAACAAAGTTAGATCATGCATGTGTACACATATAAAATAGTTCTCTCTGTGCTGCCTGAGAATCCCTTCCTCTCTTCCTCACCATCCCTCTATTTAATTGTCTTAAAATAAGATCTGTACAAGGAGCTATTTCTTGGCATTACAATTTTATTTGCGTAATCACTGACTTGCAGAAATTGCCCTTATACATAAATAAATGAAAAGAACCAGTAGAAGAAGCACAAGTATATAATATTGAAAATTCTATATACTTCCCATGTTCTCACCTGAAGGAATGAAGTAAGAATATTAAGCTTCAGTTTTGTGGAGGATATTCTTCATCTCAAAAGACACCTGAGTACAGAAGTAAGCAAACATTTGCCAAGAAGAGATATAATTCTGCCACATACAAATTATTCACCAAGACAAAGAGCTTAGGGCAAGAGGTAGTAATGGGGTTGAGGTTTTTTATTTTATTTGTTTCATTTGGGCATATGCCCAGACAGTATAGGTCAAAGGTTTAATGACTCTGGATGCAACTTTGAGCAGCTTACTTGAGACACTGGAGTGTCCTTCATAAGAAATTTTGTCCACTGCTGCTCCACAATTAAACAAATTTCATAATTTCATAGCACAAAATTTCTCCAGCACAGAGAGGGAAGACAACCTTACTGACCTTAGACTTTACTGGCAACACAAAAGCCTCAAAGCAGTTTTATTTGAAGGCAAGATCCAAGTATCCACAGAAGCTAAGGATAGTAGCCAATTTATCACCAAGGGCATAGCTAATATTTTCTTTTCTATTACATTTTTAGGGACAGTGCAAGCTAGGAACAAAATCATGTGCTTGTCTTCACATTTTTTATCTTCCACCTTGGTCCACCTTTCCAAAAATTATAGGGCCATGTTTATCTGGTTCTAGAAACATTGTTGCAGGGTTAATTGGAAACTATGTTTGGAGGAAAATTCCTGCTCCTTCCTTTTCACAAGTAACTCCAGTGGTCAAATTAATTTGATTATTGATCCTGTTAAGGTAACAATGTGGTTATTAAGCGTTCTTCTATGCCAGTTGGACATTTGAGATGTACTCATTAATAAAAAGTGTAGATTATATAATACTTAGCTCTCAGATGTGCTGTACGTTTGTTAAATTTTACAGTAATGTGCCTGGAACATTATATGGAGTCGATAAGTTAGTCAAATGGCATCTAGTAGCTGTGCAGTCCTGGTCAAATTACATATTTTCCTAAGTCTCAATGTCCTCATACATAAAAGAAATATTGATAAATTCTCCCTTGTTAGGTCATTGGGAAGAGCATATTAATATATGTGAAAATACAAGTAATTATGTACTGCAATAATAAAGAATAATAAAAACAACATTGTGGAAGGGCATTAGTTTATATTTTTAGCTCTAGGTATCAGAATCCTGAGTGAAGTTTATTGTCCACTAGTAAAAAAAAAAGGGGGGTACATCATTTTTATTTTTGATACAGGGGGTACATGTGCTGGTTTTGTTACCTGGGTATATTGAGTGATGCTGAGATTTGGGTTAAGAATCACTCAGGTACTGAGCATAATACCCAATAGTTAGTTTTTCTACCCTTTTCCCCCAATTTCTTCCCCCTTCTAGTAGTTCCCAGTTTCTATGGTTGCCATCTTTATACACAGACGCACCCAGTGCTTAGCTCCCACTTATAAGTGAGAACATGTGCTATTTGGTTTTCTGTTCCTGGGTTCATTCATTTAGAATTATGGCCTCCAGCTGCATCTATGTTACTGCAAAGGACATAATTTCGTTCTTTTTTTTGTGGTTGCATAATATTCTATGGTGCATATTTTCTTTGTCTAATCCTCTGTTGATAGGCACATAGGTTGATTCCATGCCTTTGCTGTTGTGAACCATGCAGCGATGAACTTATGAGTGCATGTGTGGTTTTGGTAGAACAATTTGTTTTCTTTCAGATATATACCCAGTAATGGAATTGCTAGGTCAAATGGTATTTCCCTTTTAAGTTCTTTGAGAAATCTCCAAACTGCTTTCTTCAGTGGCTGAACTAATTTACATTCCCACCAACAATGTTTAAGCATTCCCTTTCCTCCATAGCCATGCTAGCATCTGTTGATTTTGACCTTTTCATAGTAGCCATGCTGACTGGTATGAGATGGTATCTCATTATGACTTGGATTTGCATTTCTCTGATGATTAGTAATGTCAAGCATTTTTTCATGTTTGTTTGGCTGCTTGTACGATTTCTTTTGAGAAGTGTCTGTTCATGTATTTGCCCATTTTTTGACGGGGTTATTTATTTATTTTTCTTATTGAATTAAGTTCCTTTTAGATGACTCTGGATATTAGATCTTTGTCAGACACATAGTTTATAAATACTTAATCCAATTGTGTGGGTTATCTGTTTACTCTGTTGATAATTTCTTTTGCTGTACGGAAGTTCTTTAGATTAATTAGGTCCTACTTGTCAACTTTTGTTTTAGTTGCAATTGCCTTTGAGGACTTAATCGTAAATTATTTTTCCAAGGCTGATGTCCAGAATGGTGTTTCCTAGGCTTTCTTCTAGGACTCTTATAGTTTGAGGTCTTACATTTAAATCTTTAATCTATCTTGAGTGAATTTTTTTAAATGGTGAAAGGTAGGGGTCCAGTTTCATTCTTCTGCATATGGCTAGCCAGTTATCCAGCACCATTTACTGAACAGGGAGTTCTTTCCCCATTGCTTATTGTTGTTGACTTTCCTAAAGATCAGATGGCTGTAGAAATGTAGCTTCATTTCTGGGTTCCCTAACCTATTCGGATGGTCTTTGTGCCTGTTTTGGTACCAGTAGTACCATGCAGTTTTGGTTACTCTAGTCCGATAGTATAATTTGAAGTCAGGTGATGTGATGCCTCTGACTTTTTTTCTTTTTGCTTAAGCTATTGGGATATTTTCAGGTTCCATGTAAATTTTAGAATAGTTTTTCCAACTGTGTGAAAAAATGACACTGATTGTTTGAAAGGAATAACATTTAATCTATATATTGCTTTAGGTAGTATAGTCATTTTAATGATATTGATTCTTCCAATTCATAAGCATGAATGTTTTTCCATTTGTTTGTGTCATCCATGATTTATTTTAGCAGTGTTTTGTAGTTTCCTTTGTAGAAATCATTCACCTTCTTGATTAGCTATATTCCTAGGTATTTTATGATTTTTTTTGGCTATTGTAAATGAGATTGCATTCTTGATTTCATCCTCAACTTGAAGATTATTGATATGTAGAAATGCTTGTGATTTTTGTACATTGATTTTGTATCCTGAAACTTTACTAACATTGTTCATCAGTTCCAGGGGCTTATTGGCAGGCTTTAAGGTTTTCTAGGTGTAGGATCATATATCTGTGAAGAAAGATAGTTTAACTTCTTTTCCTATTTGGATGCCTTTTATATTTTTTCTCTTGCCTGATTACTCTGACTAGCACTTCCAGTGCTAGGTTGAATAGGAGTGGTGAGAGTGGTCATCCTTGTCTTGTTCCAGTTCTCAAGGGGAGCTCTTCCAATTTTTCCATGTTTAGTATGATTTTGACTGTGGGTTTGCCATAGATGGCTCTTATTCTGAGCTACGCTTCTTTGATGCCTAGTTTATTGAGGAGTTTTATCATGAAAGGATTTTGAATTTTACGAAAAGCTTTTTCTGAATCTTTTGAGATGATCATATGCTTTTTGTTTTCAATTCTATTTATGTGGTGAATCACATTTATTGATTTGTGTATGTTGAACCAATCTTGCGTCCGAGGAATAAAGCCTACGTAACTGTGGTGAATTAACATATTTATGTGCTGTTGAATTCAGTTTGCTAGAATTCTGTTGAGGATTTTTGAATCTATGTTCATCGGGGATACTGGCCTAAAGTTTTCCTTTCTCAACGTGTTTTTGCCAGGTTTGGGCATGGCGGTGATGCTGGTTCATAGAATGAGTTAAGAAGGAATCTGTCTTCCTTGGTTTTATCCAATAGTTTCAGTTATATTGGTACCAGCTCTTCTTTGCATGTCTGGCAAAACTTGGTTGTATATCCGTCCACTCCAGGGCTTTTATAGTTGATAGGATTTTTATTACTGATTCAATTTCAGAACTTGTTATTGGTCTGTTCAGGGTTTCAATTCCTTCCTGATTCAATCTTGGGAGATTGTGTTTTTTGAGGAATTTATCCATTTCCTCTTGAATTTCCGGTTTATGTGAGTAGAAGTGTGTGTTTATAATAGTCTCTGAGGATCTTTTGTATTTCTGTGAATTGGTGGTAGTGCCAGCTTTGTAATTTCTGATTGGGCTTATTTGGATCTTCATTTATTTTTTCTTTGTTAATATAGCTAGTGGCTTATTGATGTTGTTTATCCTTTCAAAACATCAACTTTTGGTTTTCACTGATACTTAGTATGGATTTTTGAGTCTGCATTTCATTCAGTTCTGCCCTGATTTTAGTCATTTCTTTTCTTCTGCTAGCTTTATACTTGGTTTGTTCTTGTTTTGCTAGTTGGTTTAGGTGTGATGTTAGATCATTAATTTGAGATCTTTCTAACTTTTTGAAGTAGCATCTAATTCTCTAAACTTTTCTCTTAACACTGATTTGCTACATCCCAGAGATTTCAGGAGGTTGTGTCTCTGTTTTCATTTATTTTAAACAATATTTTTATTTCTGCCTTAATTTCATGGTTTACCCAAAAGTTATTCAGGAGCAAGTTGTTTAACTTTCACAGAACTGTGTGGTTTTGAGAGATCTTCTTGGTATTGATTTCCCTTTCTATTCAACTATGTTCTCAAAGTATGGTTCGTGTATTTCAAGTTTTAAAAAAATTATTAAGACTTGCTTAATGGCCAAGCGTATGCTCAATCTTGAAGTATGTTCTGTGTGACTGTATATTCTGTGGTTGATGGGTGGAGTATTCTGTAGATGTCTATTAGAGCGAAGTGGTCAAGCATCTAGTTTAAATGCAGAAACTCTTTGTTAGTTTCTGCCTTGATGACCTGTCTAATGCTGACAGGGAGATATTGAAATCCCCTACTACTTATTACATTTTTTATTTTTTTGGGTACATAGGAGATGTATATATTATAGGGTACATTCGATATTTTGATATAGGCATGCAATGTGTAATAATCACATCATGTAAAATGAGATCAATTCCCTCAAGCATTCATTTATCTTTTGTGTTACAAACAACCGAATTGTAATTTTTTAGTTGTTTAAAATGTACAGTTAAATTATTATTGACTAGAGTCACCCTGTTGTGCTATCAAATACTAGGTCTTATTTGTTCTTTCAAATTATTTTTGTACCAATTAACCATTCCCATTTCTGCTGCCATTGCCCCACTACTCTGCCCAGCCTCCAGTAATCATCCTTCTACTCTCTGTCTCCATTTGCTCAATTGTTTTGATTTTTAGATCTCACAAGTGAGAATATCCAATGTTCATCTTTCTGTGCCTGGGTTATGTCAATTAACATAATGGATCCAGTTCCATCAGTGTTGTTGTAAATGACACGATCTCATTTTTTATGGCTGCATAGTACTCCATTGTATATAGGTACCACATTTTATTTATTCCTTCATTGAATGAACAAATAAAAACATTCATTGAATGAACAGTTAGGTAACTTCCAAATTTTGGCTATTATGAATAGTATTGCATGAAACATGAAAATGTAGGTAGGTCTTTGATATACCAACTTCCTTTCTTTTGGGTATTCACTCAGCAGTGAGATTGCTGGATTTTATGGTAGGTCAATTTTTAGTTTTTTGAGAAACCTCCAAATTGTTCTCCATAGTAGTTGTACTAATTTACATTCCCAAAAACAATGTGTGAGAATTTCCTTTTCTCCACATCCTCACCAGCATTTGTTATTGCCTGTCTTTTGGATAAAAGCCATTTTAACTGGGGTGAGATGATATTTCATTGTAGTTTTGATTTTCATTCCTCTGATGATCAACTATTTTGAGCACTTTTCATGTGCATGTTTATCATTTCTATGTCTTCAAATCTCTTGCCCATTTCTAAATCAGGTTAGTAGATTTTTTTTTTTTTTTCCTATAAAGTTGTTTGAGCTCCTGATGTATTCTGGTTATTAATCTCTTCTCAATTTGGTAGTTTGTAAATATTTTCTCTCATTCTATGGGTTGTCTCTTCACTTTATTGTTTCTTTTGCAGGACAGAAGTTTTTTTAATTTGACGTGATCTCTTTTGTCCATCTTTGCTTCGGTTGCCTGTGCTTATGGAATAGTACTCAGGAAATTTTTCTCATCCCATATCTTGAAGATCTTTCCAATGGTTTCTGTAGTAGTTTCATAGTTTGAGGTCTATAAATTAACTCATTAATGCATTTTGATTTAATTTTTGTATATGGTGAGAGATAGGGGATCTATTTTTATTGCTTCTGTTTATGGATAGTCAGTTTTCCTAGCATCACTTATTGAAGAGACTCTCTTTTCCCTAGTACTTGGCAACTTTGTCAAAAATGAGTTTGCCATAAGTGTGTGGATTTGTTTCTGGGTTCTGTACTCTGTTGCTTTGGTTTATGTGTCTGTTTTTATCCCAGTACCATGCTGTTTTGGTTACTATAGCTCTGTGGTATAATTTGAAGTCAGGTAATGTGATTCCTTCAGTTGTATTCTTTTTGCTTAGGATAGATGTGGCTATTCTAAGTCTTTTGTGGCTCCAGATAAATTTTAGGTTTATTTTTTCTATTTCTGTGAGGAATGCCATTGGTATTTTGATAGAGATTGCATTGAATTGGTAGATTGCTCAGGGTAGTATAGACATTTTTAACAATATTGATTCCTCCAGTCCACCGACACGGAATATCTTTCCAGTTTTGATGCCATCTTTAATATATTTTATCAATGTTTTATAGTTTTCATTGTAGAGATCGTTCACTTCCTTAATTCCTAGGTATTTAATTTTATCTGCAGCTATTGTAAATGGAATTGCTTTTTTGACTTCTTTTTCATTTTGCTCACTGTTGGCATATAGAAATGCTACTGATATTTGTATGTTGATTTTATATCCTGTCACTTTAGTCAACTTGTTTATCAGTTCTAATAGTTTTCTGATGGAGTCTTTAGGATTTCCAAATATAAGATCATATCATCTGCAAATAAGGAAAATTCATATGAAAATTTCTTCCTTTCCAATTTGTATGCTCTTTCTTTTGTTCTCTTGTCTGATTGCTCTAGCTAGGACTTCAGTGACCTTGGAGAATCTGATGGCTATGTGTCTTGGGGATGGTCTTCTCATGCATTATCTCATAGGGGTTCTTTGCATTTCCTGAATTTGAATGTCGACTTCGCTAGCAAGGTTGGGGACATTTTCATGGACAATATCCTCAAACATGTTTTCCATGTTGCTCTCTCCTCTTTCTCTCTCTCTTTCAGGGCCACCAATGAGTCACAAACTTTAGTCTCCTTAGATAATACCATATTTCTTGGAGGTTTTGCTCTTTCTTTTTTATTCCGTTTCTTTATTTTTGTGTGACTGTGTTAATTTGAAGAACTGGTCTTTAAGCTCTGAAATTGTTTTCCTCGGCTTGGTCTATTCTGCTGTTAATATTTGCAATTGTATTATGAAGTTCTTGTGGTCAGTTTTTCAGCTCTATGGGATGAGTTAGGTTCTTTCTTAAAACGCCTATGTCATCTTTGAGCTCCTGTATTGGTTTGTTGGATTTCTTAGATTTTTTTGGATTGGGTTTAGACTTTCTCCTGAATCTCAGTGATCTTTATTCCAATCTGGATTCTGAATCCTATGTTTGTCATTTTGGCCATTTCAGCCTGTGTAAGAATAATTGCTGGGGAACTAGTGCAGTTGTTTGGAGGTTAAAAAGATACACTGGAATTTTGAGTTGCCAGAGTTTTTTGCTTTTGTATCCTTTTATGCCCTTGGGGGTTTAACTGTGGTAAAAGTTGGGTTTACTGGCTTCATTTCTGGAAGATTTCAGAGGCCCAAGGCTCAGCTCAGCACTTCTGGGCTGCATGCTCTAACCCTGGAGGGCTGATACCAGGTCCAGGGTTTTGTTCTCTGGCTCTTTGTGGTTAAGCACCTCCTGTGCTGGAGGGGCTGAGGTGCCCCAACAACACTCCTCTGGAAGGTGTGGGCCAAAGGGCTTTGTCAGGGTGCTGGCAGTGGGGTCTGTGCTCGCACTCATTTGCCAACTGTGGGAGTATGCAGTGGGGTGCATACACGTTGATGAGAGTGGGGCATAAGCAGGGCTGAGGTGGGGGTATCCACACACATGTGCATACATCAGCAGAGTGACAGTGATGTAGGTTGCATAAGTGTGCCAGTGGGGTAATGGCTGTGGCATCTGTATGTGTGGCTGTGCCATCAGCAGTTGCTGCATGGTGGAGTGTGCACACATCACCAGGGTCAGGAAGCTGGTGGGGCTGAGATGGTGGCCTCTACATGAGGATGGGTGGCAGTGTCTGTGTGCATAGGTGTGCCAGCAGTGACAGTGTGGCAAGGTGCACATGTGCTGGTAAGCCCACAACAGCATGTCCACACAAGTAAGTGCTGGCAGTGGCAGCAGTGTGGCAGCATGTGTGCGTGTCATTGGGGGTAGGGTGCAGGGTGCAGGTGCACTCTGGTGGGGGCAGGATAGCCATGTCCACAAGCTTGCACTGACAGAAATTTTCTTGAATTTTCCCTCAAATATATTTTCTAGTTTGTTTACTTTTTCTCCTTCTCTCTCATAAATGCCAATAATTTATAGGTTTCATCACTTTACATAATCCCATATTTCTCAAAGGCTTTGTTCATTTAAAAAAATTATTTACTTTTATTTTTGTCAGGCTCAGTTACTTTAAAAGACTTTTTCTTTTTTTTTTTTTTCTTTTTCTTTTTTTTTTTTTTTTGAGACGGAGTCTTGCTCTGTTGCCCAGGCTGGAGTGCAGTGGCCGGATCTCAGCTCACTGCAAGCTCCGTCTCCGGGGTTTACGCCATTCTCCTGCCTCAGCCTCCTGAGTAGCTGGGACTACAGGTGCCCGCCACCTCGCCCGGTTAGTTTTTTTGTATTTTTTTAGTAGAGACGGGGTTTCACCGTGTTAGCCAGGATGGTCTCGATCTCCTGACCTCGTGATCTGCCCATCTTGGCCTCCCAAAGTGCTGGGATTACAGGCTTGAGCCACTGCTCCCGGCCAAAAAAAAGACTTTTTCAAGCTCTGATTTTTTTTTTTTTTTTTTTTTGAGACAGAGCCTCACTTTGTTGCCCAGGCTGGAGTACAGTGGCACAATCTTGTCTCTGGCTTATTGCAAGCTCTGCCTTCTGGGTTCACACAATTCTTGTGTCTCAGCCTCCTGAATGGCTGGGATCACATGACCACACCTGGCTAATTTTTGTATTTTTAGTAGAGATGGTGTTTCACCATGTTGGCCAGGCTGGTCTTGAACTCCTGACCTCAGGTAATCCACCCACCTTAGCCTCCCAAAGTGCTGGGATTACAGGCGTGAGTCATTGTGCCTGGCCTGAAATTTTTTATGCTGCTTGATCCTGTATACTGATAAAGGTTTCAATTGTATTTTTGAAATTCCTTAAATGAGTTTTTTTCTTTTCTTTTTTTTTTTTTTTTTAATTTCAGAAGCTCTGATTGATTTATTTTAAGTTGTTTATCTCTTCATTCATTTCCTGGATTGCTTTAGATGTTTTTGTGTATTGATTTTCAATCTTGTCTTGGATTTCATTGCACCTTCTAGCAATCTGTGAGTTGAAATCTTTATCTGTCATTTCTGAATTTCCATTTTAGTTAGGAACCAATACCAGAGAGCTAGTGCAATCATTTGGTTTCATTATGTTTATATTTTTCACGGTGCCTAAATTTTTGCACTGGTTTCTTATCATCTGATGTACAGGACTACGTGCTCGCAAACCAGACGTTCCCGATAAGTCCTGCTCTTGCAAAGGAAGCAGGGTGTTCCCGATTAGTCCTGCTCTTGTAAACGAAGCAGGGCATTCCTTCCCTGCAAACAGGGAGGACAAAGGAGCCAGCTGCAAAGACCCTGGGGGCTTGTTTATGTGTAAACATCTTGAAAATCCAGAAAGTCAGGGAAAGGTCAGAAAAACAACAATGTGTCTTGTGACTTGGTAACATTCCACAAACGACTGTATAAAATAAAGCGGAGCGTGTTGTTCGGGGTGGCCGCCATATTTGTCTCGTCCTGTGTTGTCTTGTGTATTCATTCCTTTGTTTAGGAAACACGCGGACCCCAACAATCTGAAGATGCTGGCACTTCTAATTTTTGTAATTATTTTTGTGTAGGTAAGACTTTTTCGTTTTCATCCTGTCACTATAATATTGTGGGGTTGTTTTGCCCACCTTTTCTTTCCTGCCTTCATAGGGGGTCCAACAGAAGGAATGCTGGGTAGGGTCTTTTGGTTTTGCTCTTAATAGCCCTATGCACTTTTTTTAGTAGGTTTCATATTGGGCTGTGAAATTTGACATACAAATCTGTAGTTGATAGCCAGCGCTAGGTTAAGAGTGGTCTGTAGCCAGTGTGGCTGGGTATATACTTAATCCTTGTTTACCTGGCAGTTGCTCTCTGTTGTCTCAGGCAATGGACTGATTTCTCAAATGTACAGTGGTCTGAGCTCCCTTCTGACCCCTGGGGAGCCAGGAACCATGAAGGGCAGGGCTAGATTAGGCGGATCAACCTACAGGTCCACTGATGGCAGGCATATGTACCAGCAATGAGGAAGTGTCCTGTGGGTGACTACTAAGTGCCCAGAGGTTTGCCTAGGCATGCAGCTGGGAAACCTCCTCATCCCCAAGTTCTCTGTACACGGGCTGCTCTCTGTTCTGTATCCTAAATTCCTAATCCAGGAGAGTGAGTGCTCCAGATAGCTGGAGATCTGCCTGGGCATGGAGCAGAGAGGGCTGCCTTACACCAGGGGCTCTGCCTAAGAGGGTGGGGTGACTCAGGCTGTTGGTCCAGGTGAGCTGGTGTTCTGAATGCCTAGAGATCTGGCTGGGTGTGGAGGAAAAAGGGCTCCCCTACACCACAATCTATGTCCAGGAGTGGTGGAGTGACTCAGGCTGCTGAAGCAGACGAGAAGGTGCTCTGAATTTCTGGAGATTTGCCTGGGTGTGAAGCAGAAAAGACCTCCCTGCACCAGGATCTCTGCACAGGAAGGGTGGGGTGAATCAGGTGGCTGATCCAGGTGAACAAGTACTCTAATTACCTGGAGATCTTCCTGGGTGTGGAGCGGAGGCACGGCCAATCCCCCTTCCTCATGATCTCTGTCCAGGAAGGGTGGGGCAGCTGAGGCTGCTGTCCAGGCAAACGGGTGATTCAACTACCTGGATTTCTGCCTGGGGCTGGAGTGAAGTGGGCCTAGTTGCACCACAACATCAGGGTGGGGCAGAGGAGGGTGCCTAGCTGTGGCGCATGCAGATTAGTTCCATGTTGTTCAGCTGGCCCTGGCTGCAAATCTCCCCACCCAGCAGAAACTTCACCTGTAGCAGCTCTACTACCACCCCAGGCTTGTGACAGGAAAGAGCACAATTCCAGCAGTGACTGCTGAGGTACCTTTTACTGTTCTGGCTGTGAAGCTTCCTACCCTACTCCAGAACAGGTGCTGCAGTGTCTGGCCCAAGGCTAAAATACCTGCACAGCCATGCTGCCAAGTTGTCAAAGAATAGCTGACTTTGCATGCATCTGGATTAAAAATGGTATCTTGCTCTTGGTCCCAGATCTGGGAAAATGTCTGCAGCTTTTCTTGGTATCTTTGTCTCACAGCGTCTCCAAGCCTCTCCCCATGCTAGCTCCAGTGCTTGGGAATAACAAAGGTCTGGGTTGTTTGGATCCCCAGTAGAAAGG
This sequence comes from Piliocolobus tephrosceles, assembly GCF_002776525.5. Taxonomy (NCBI): domain Eukaryota; kingdom Metazoa; phylum Chordata; class Mammalia; order Primates; family Cercopithecidae; genus Piliocolobus; species Piliocolobus tephrosceles. The sequence continues at coordinate 23,762,579 of NC_045443.1, read as the reverse complement.
AGAGTGACAGAAGGAGGCTCTTTGGCTCTTTCACGTACTGGAACTTCACTCACTTTTATCAGCTGTATGCCAACACAAGGGTTGTTTGTCGGCATTATCCTCTGTGGGATCTGGGGTGTCCTTCACAATTCCAGTGGGCTCTCATTTTTCTTTTTAAGTAAAGCACACAGAGTTGATCTTTACGTACTATCTTGCTATTTCCAAGTGGCTGAGGTACACTAAAAGCCTCTAGTCTGCCATCTTGGGGGAAAAAAACTCTTACTGATTTTAGCATGTACTTTTAGCTTGTCTCATTTCTGATTTAAAACATTCTTACCTCCCTTTTTCCCCTTCAGTCACTTCACTTTTAGTTTGCACTACAATATTAAATTATATATATCTTTGTACATAATTTAAAATTAAGTAAAGGTTGGATACCAAACATACATACAAACATCCTCAATTACCATGTTAGATTTATATGGTCCAGATATTATCAATCTTCTAATAACATTTCCCAGAATATGTTGGGCAGAGTCTTAAATGGGTCTTCTAATTATCGAGTTCTGAGATTTTAAAACTTGGGAAAATATCTGATTAAACAAAGTCAAACAATTTCTTCACTATAGTTCTTTTCAGAGCTTTTATATGCTATGATGAGTTATCATATACAGTCAGGGATACAGGGCACAGCATTACTCAAACTTAGTTATCGCTTTCTCAGAATTTTATTGAAAAACATGGATTATTTGAGAAGAACTGAATGCACACTTCTCATCTCCTTTCCAAGAGTGACATGAGAGTGAGAACCTGGGTCACCGTTGGTCAGGGATTTCACAGAATGTAAAACCCAGGCTCACTGTGCTTAGGAAAGTCCTGCCATGGGGAAAGGGCCTACATCAAACCATGTCCATTGTCTCCTCAAAATATTTACCAGATTTTGAGGTTGCAGAGTGCAATGCTAGAGAGTTGGGCTAGGAAATTGAATGACAGAACTAAATTTCCTCAAGTACTTTATAATGAATGAGATAAAGTTCCATCATCCTCTAAATCAAAAGCCCAAGAAAGCCGTGCCCTAAAAACAGGGGACACCCGAGATAGATTCAGTTTTACCAAAATGGCAATGCTGCCACGTCCAGCTGAATCCCTGATTGAGGTAATCGGCCTCTCATTCTATTTGTTTAAAAGAAAAAAAGGGTAATATCTCTGGACAAAATAACATTTCTATGTTTATTTTATAGATAATGACAAAATTGAATAAAAAAATCACTGAACAGGCCAGGCACAGTGGCTCACACCTGTAATCTCAGCACTTTGGGAGGCTGAGGCAGGTGGATCACCTGAGGTCAGGCGTTCAAGACCAGCCTGGCTAACATGGTGAAACCCCATCTCTACTAAAAACAGAAAAATTAGCCAGGCATAGTGGCAGGTGCCTGTAGTCCCAGCTACTTGGGTGGCTCAGACAGGAGAATTGCCTGCACTTGGGAGGTGGAGGTTGCAGTGAGCCAAGATCATACCAGTACACTCCAGCCTGAGTGACACAGTGAGACTCTGTCTCAAAAAAAAAAAAAAAAAAAGTAATAAACATTGAAAGAGAAAACAATAATCAAAACAACAAAACAATGAGCAACATAAAACACAGACACCAAATGATTACATTATTAAAATCTGCATTTTACTTAAAGTGCCAGAATACATGTGCAGAACGTGCAGGTTTGTTACATAGGTATACATGTGCCATGGTGGTTTGCTGCACCTATTGACCCATCCTCTAAGTTCCCTCCCCTCATCCCCCATCCTCCCAACAGGCCCTGGTGTGTATTGTTCCCCTCCCTGTGTCCATGTGTTCTCATTGTTCAACTCTCACTTATAAGTAAAAACATGCGGGGTTTGGTTTTCTGTTCCTGTGTTAGTTTGCTGAGGATGATTGCTTCCAGCTTCATCCATGTCCCTGCAAAGGACGTGAACTTGTTCCTTTTTATGGCTGCATAGTATTCCATGGTGTATAGGTACCACATTTTCTTCATCCAGTTTATCATTGATGGGCGTTTGGATTGGTTCCATGTCTTTGCTATTGTAAATAGTGCTGCAGTAAACATATGTGTGCATGTGTTTTTATAGTGGAATGATTTAACTTCCTCTGGGTATATACCCAGTAATGGAATTGCTGGTTCAGATGGTATTTCTAGATCTAGATCTATCTAGATCCTTGAATAACTGCCATACTGTCTTCCACAATGGTTGAACTAATTTACATTCCCACCAACAGTGTAAAAGTGTTCCTAGTTCTCCACAGCCTTGCCAGCATCTGTTGTTTCCTGATTTTTTAATAATTGCTATTCTGACTGGCATAAGATGGTATCTCATTGTGATTTTGATTTGCATTTTTCTGATCAGTGATGTTGAGCTTTTTTTCATATATTTGTTGGCTGTATAAATGTCTTCTTTTGAGAAGTGTCTGTTCATATCCTTTGCCTACTTATTGAAAGGGTTGTTTGCTTTTTTCTTGTAAATTTGTTTAAGTTCCTTGTAAATTCTGGATATTAGACCTTTGTCAGATGGGTGGATTGCAAAAATTTTCTCCCCTTCTGTGGGTTGCTTGTTCACTCTGATGATAGTTTCTTTTGCTGTGCAGAAGCTCTTTAGTTTAATTAGATCTCATTTGTCAATTTTGGCTTCTGTTGTTATTGCTTTTGGCATTTTTTGTCTTGAAGTCTTTGACCATGCCTATGTCCTGAATAGTATTGCCTAGGTTTTCTTCTAGGGTTTTTTATGGTTTTAGATTATATGTTTAAGTTTTTTATCCATCTCGAATTAATTTTTGTATAAGGTATAAGGAAGGGGTCCAGTTTCAGTTTTCTTCATATGGCTAGCCAGTTTTTCCGGCATCATTTACTGAATAGGCACTCTTTTCCCCATTGCTTGTTTTTGTCTGGTTTGTCAAAAATCAGATGTTGGTACATGTGTAGTGTTATTTCTGAGACCTCTGTTCTGCTCCATTGGTCCATGTGTCTTTTTTTGGTAGCAGTACCATGCTGTTTTGGTGACTATAGCCTTGTAGTATAGTTTGAAGTCAGGTAGCATGATGCCTCCAGTTTTGTTCTTTTTGCTTAGAGTTGTCGTGGCTATACAGGGTCTTCTTTGATTCCATATGAAATTTAAAATATTTTTTTCTAATTCTGTGAAGAATGTTAATGGTAGTGTGATGGGAATAGCATTGAATCTTTGAATTACTTTGGGCAGTATGGTCATTTTCACAACATTGATTCTTCCTATCCACGAGGATGGAATGTTTTTTCATTTGTTTGTGTCATGTCTTATTTCCTTGAGCAGTGATTTGTAATTCTCCTTGAAGAGGTCCTTCACATCCCTTGATAGCTGTATTAATAGGAATTTTATTCTCTTTGTAGCAATGGTGAATCGGAATTCACGATTTGGCTTTATGTTTGCCTGTTATTGGTGTAAAAGAATGCTTGTGATTTTTGCACATTGATTTCGTGTCTTGAGACACTTCTGAAGTCGTTTATCAGTTCAAGAAATTTCTCAGCTGAGATTATGGGGTTTTCTAAGTATAAAATCATGTTGTCTGCAAACAGAGACAACTTGACTTCCTTTCTTCCTATTTGAATAATCTTTATTTCTCTCTCTTGCCTGATTGCCCTGGCCAGAACTTCCAGTTTTATGTTGAATAGGAGTGGTGAGAAAGGGCATCCTTGTCTTGTACTGGTTTTCAAAGGGAATGCTTCCAGCTTTAGCCCATTCAGTATGATTGGCTGTGGGTTTGTTATAAATAGCTCTTATTGTTTTGAGATGTGTTCCATTAATACCTACTTTGTTGACAGTTTTTAACATGAAGGGATGTTGAATTTTATCAAAGGCCTTTTCTGTATCTATTGAGATAATCATGTGGTTTTTGTCTTTGTTGTGTTTATGTGATGGATTACATTTATTGGTTTACATATGTTGAATGAGCCTTGCATCCTAGGGATGAAGCTGACTTGATTGTGCTGGATAAGTTTTTTGATGTGCTGCTTAATTTGGTTTGCCACTGTTTTATTGAGGATTTCCATGTTGATGTTCAGAGATATTGGCCCGAAGGCTTTTTGTTGTTGTTGTGTCTCATTCTGGTTTTGGTATCAAGATGATGCTGGCCTCATAAAATGAGTTAGAGAGGATTCCCTCCTTTTCAATGTTTGCAATATTTTCAGAAGGAATGGTACCAGCTCCTCTTTATATTTCTGATAAAATTCAGCAGTGAATCCCTCTGATTTTTGTTGGTAGGCTGTTAATTGCTGCCTTAATTTCAGAGCTTGTTATTGGTCTATTCAGGGATTCAACTTTTTTTCCAGTTTAGTCTGGGTAGCGTGTATGCATCCAGGAATTTATCCATTTCTTCTAGATTTTCTGGTTTATTTGCATAGAGATGTTTATAGTATTTTCTAATGGTAGTTTGTGTTTCTGTGAGGTCAGTGGTGATATCTCCCTTATCGTTTTTTTATTGTGTCTATTTGATTCTTCTCTCTTTTATTCTTTATTAGTCTGGCTAGCAGTCTATCTGTTTTGTTTTGTTTTGTTTTGTTTTCAAGAAAACAGCTCCTGGATTCACTGATTTTTTTTGGAGGTTTTTTTGTGTCTCTCCTTCAATTCTTCTCTGATCTTAGTTATTTCTTGTCTTCTGCTAGCTTTTGGATTAGTTTGCTGTTGCCTCTCTAGCTCTTATAATTGTGGTGTTAGGGTATTGATTTGAGAGCTTTCTATCTTTCTGATGTAGGCATTTACTGCTATAAATTTCCCTCTTAACACTGCTTTAGCTGTGTCCCAGAGATTCTGGTATGTTGTCTCTTTGTTCTCATTGGTTTCAAAGAGCTTCTTGATTTCTGTCTTAATTTCATTATTTACCCAGGAGTCACTCAGAAGCAGGTTGTTCAATTTCCATGACATTGTGTGATTTTGGTGAGTTGAGTGAGTTTGTTAATCCTTAGTTCTAATTTGATTCTGCTGTGGTCTGAGAGATTATTTGTCATGATTTCAGCTATTTTACATTTGCTGAGGAGTCTTTTACTTCCAATTATGTGGTTGATTTTCAAATAAGTGCCATGTGGCACGGAGAAGAATGTATATTCTGTTGATTTGGGGTAGAGAGTTCTGTAGACCTCTACTAGGTCCACTTGATCCAGAGCTGAGTTCAAGTCCTGAATATTCTTGTTAATTTCCTATCTCACTGATCTGTCTAATACTGAGTGGGGTGTTACAGTCTCCCACTATTATTGTGGGGTAGTCTAAGTCTCTTTGTAGGTCTCTAAGAACTTGTTTTATGAATCTGGGTGCTCCTGTATTGGATACACACACACACACACACACACACACACACACACACACACACACACAAGAGTTAGCTCTTCTTGTTAAATTGTTTCCTTTATCATTATGCTGTGCCTTTCCTTGTCTTTTTGGATCTTTGTTGGTTTAAAGTCTGTTTTGTCAGAGACTAGGATCACAACCCCTGCTGTTTTTTGCTTTCCATTTGCTTGGTAAAATTTCCTCCATCCCTTTATTTTGAGCCTGTGTGTGTCTTTGCAGATGAGCTGGGTCTCCTGAATACAGCATACAGATTGGTCTTGACTCCTTGTTCAATTTGTCAGTCTGTGTCTTTTAATTGGGGCATTTAGCCCACTCACATTTAAGGTTAGTATTGTTATGTGTAAATTTGATCCTGTCATCATGATGCTATTTTGCACAATAGTTGATGAAGTTTCTTCACAGTGTCATTGCTCTTCATATTTTTCTGTGTTTTTGCAGTGGCTGATACTGGTTTTTCCTTTCCATATTTAGTGCTTCTTTCAGGAGCTCTTGCAGGGCAGGCCTGGTGGTAACAAAATCCCTCAGCATTTGCATGTCTGGAAAGGATTTTACTTCTCCTTTGCTTATGAAGCTTCGTTTGGCTGGATATGAAATTCTGGGTTGAAAATTCTTTTCTTAAGAATTTACTTCTTAAGAATACTGGCCCCCCGTCTCTTCTGGCTTGCAGAGTTTCTGCTGATAGGTCTTCTGTTAGTTTGATGGGCTTCCCTTTTGTATGTGACCTGGCCTTTCTCTCTGGTCCCCCTTAACAGTGTTTCCTTGATTTCAACCTTGGAGAATCTGATGATTATATGTCTTGGGGTTGACCTTCTCATTGAGTATCTTAATGGTGTTCTCTGTATTTCCTGAATTTGCATGTTGGCCTATCTTGCTAAGTTGGGGAACTTCTCCTGGATAATATCCTGAAGTGTGTTTTACAGCTCATTTCCATTCCCACATCTCCTTCTGGTACTCCAATCAATCATAGGTTGAGTCTTTTTATAAAGTCCCATATTTTGTGGAGGCTTTGTTCATTCCTTTTTATTCTTTTTTCTCTATTCTTGTCTGCATGTCTTATTTCAGTAAGGTGCTCTTCAAACACTGATATCCTGTCTTCTGCTTAGTCGATTTGGCTGTTGATTCTTGTGTGTGCTTCATGAAGTTTTTGGGCTGTTTTTCATCTCCATCAGGTTGTTTATATTCCTCTCTAAACTGGTTATTCTAATTAGCACTTTCTTCTAACCTTTTATCAAGGTTCTTAGCTTATTTGCATTGGATTAGAACAGGCTCCTTTAGCTCATCATAGGTAGTTTTTTGTTAACCTCTTCTGAAGCCTACTTCTGTCAACTTATCCATCTGATCTTCTGCCTGGTTCTGCGCCCTTGATGGAGAAATGTTGTTGTCATTTGGAGGATAAGAAGCACTCTGGCCTTTTGGGTTTTCACCATTTTTCCACTGATTGCTTCTCATTTTTATGAATTTGTCTGGTTTCTGTATTTGAGGTTACTGACCCTTGGATGGGGTTTTTGTGGAGGCTTTTTGTTGTTGTTGTTGTTGATTCTGTTGTTGTCACTTTCTGTTTGTTTGTTTTTCTTTCGATAGTCAAGTCCATCTTCTGTAGGGCTACTGAAGATTGCTGGGGGTTCACTTCCGGCCCTATTTCTCTGATTTGCTCCTGTGCGTGGAGATGTCAGTTAAGGAGGCTGGAGAACAGCAAAGATGGATGCCTGCTCCTTCTTGTGGGACCTCTGACCTCAAGGGGCATCAACCTGATGCCAGTAGGATTGCTCCTGTATAGTGTGTCTGACAACTCCTGTTACAGGGCCTCACCCAGTTGGGTGACACAGGGAATAGGACTCATTTAATGAAGTACCTTGTCCCTTGGTGGAGAGGGTGTGCTTTGCTGGGGGAAAACCCACTCATCTGGGCTGCCCAGATTCCTCAGAACTACCAGGAGGAGGGGCTAGGTCTTCTGTTCCACAGAGACTGTGACCACCCCTCCCCTGAGGGACTCAGGCCCAGGGAGATCCGAATTTTGTCCCTGAGCCTCTGGCTGGGGTTATTGGAGATCCTGTAGGGAAGCCCTGTCCAATGAGGAAGAATGGGTCAGGGTTAGACCTGAAGAGCCACTCTGGCCACAGACTGCCAAAGCCGGTATGTTGGACTGTGGGGACAAGTCTTGGGACCAAGCCATCCAGCCTCCCCGGCTCCAGCAGGGGAAAAGCGCAGCCTGGAGCTATAGAAATGAGTGCCGCCCTTCCCCTCTCAGGGAGCTTAGCATATTAGGCAGTTGTGAGTCCCAGTGCTGGCTACTGCCCCTCCCCCAAGGAGCTCAAAGGGCTTAGACAGTAGGCAGCACAGGTGGTGCTAGTCACCCCTTCCCCCAGGAGTTCATTAGGCTTAAGCAGATTCCAGCTGAGAGGCTACAAGAGTCTCCACATTCCCAGGTTGGGATGCTAGGCCCCACTGGCTTGGGTTCATGCGTGGGATCTTTGGATCCATGGGTTGCACAGTACCATGGAAAAAGCACAGTTTCCCTGGCTGGGTAGTGCACTCACTCACCGCCTCCCTTGGCTGGGGAGAGGGGGTTCCCCTTTCCCATGTGGCTCTCAGGTGGGACACCACACCACACTGCTCTTCCTTCTGTCCATGGGTCACACCAGCCTTCTAGTCAATTTTGATGAGAGAACCTGGATAGCTTGGTTGCCAGTGAAGGATTCACATGCTTATTATGTGTGCCTTTTTTTTTTGATGGGAGCCTCTGAAGGTCGCTACTTCTAGTTGGCCATTTTGGCCCCACTCTCATTTTAGCCATTTTAATTGTGCAGTTCAGTAGTGTTAAGTACATTCACAATGTTATGCAACCATCATCACCATTCATCTCCAAAACATTTTTCATCTGGCAAAACGGAAACTCGGCACCTATTTAGCAATAACTCCCCATTTCCACCTCTTCTCAAATTCGGTCAACTACCATTCTACTTTCTGTCTCTATGAATTCAACCCATCTAAGTCCTCGTGTAAGTGAAATCACACAATATTTGTCCTTTCATGACAGGCTTATTTCACTTATAATGTTTTAAAGGGTGAATGTTATGGTACATTGATTATATCTCAATAAAGAAAAACAAATGAGCATGAGATATGTTGGATATCCTTAAAAGTTCTAATGTACATATAACTGAAGATTCAGAAGGAGAAGGAGAGTGGTACAGAAACATAATTCATGGGGATAAAGAACACATCAACTGACAGATTTCAGAATCTCAGAGAATCCCAATTCAGAATAAACACAAAGAAAACCCAACCTATGCACAGTGGGGTAAAACTTCTATAAAGCAAAGATTAGGAGAAACTCTAAACAGCCACTGGCAAAAAAAAATCACATTACCTTCAAAGTAGCAACAAGACTGACAGCTGATTTTTCAGCAGAAATAATAAAAATCAGAGGGCAATAGGGTGATATTTTTAAGAGCTGTGAAGGCTGTTTAACAACTATTTTTAAAATGAAAATGAAATAAAGACATTTTCAAACAAACACAGAAAATGGTCAACGGCAGACTTAAAATGTAAAAACTAAAAACAAAACGAAACAAACAAAAAAAACTAGAACCCTTCTGGAGGAATAAAATTGATCCCAGATAGATACATTGAAATACAGGAGGGACTGGATGAAAACTAGATGAGAAAAATATGTGGATAATTAGAAATGGACATTGGCTGTTCCAAACAACAATAATAACATCTTATAGTATTTAAAATGTATGCACTGCTAAAATGCAAGAGAATAAAAACACAAAAATTAGGAGGGGATCAATAGACAAAAAAGTCAGAAGGTTCTACATGTTTAGTAAAGTGGTTAAAACAGTAATTTTAATTATTTCCACTTAAACCATGAATGTGTGTTGTAATCTCTATGATAATCAGGAAAAGTATAGCTAACAATAAGTAGTCTAAATTATAAATTAGAATGTATAACTTACAAGTTAATAGATGGAAATAATTAATATGCATTTTTTTGTTGAGTAATCAAAAAAGAAAAATGAATGAAGAAGAAATACAGGTGGAGTATCCCTTACCTAAAATGCTTGGAATCAGAAGTATTTTGATTTTTTTCAGGTTCTAGAACATTTGCATTATACTTACTGGTGCAGCATCCCAAATCCAAAATCTTAAATGCTCCAATGAACATTTCTTTTGCATATTTTAATGTTAGCACTCAAAAAGTTTCAGATTTTGGGGCATTTTGATTTTTGGGTTTTTGGATTAGGGATACTCAATCTATAATATAAAAGAGATGTAGGAAAATATATTAAATATAGGTATATACACCAAGTAAAATAGGAAACATCTAAACTAATATTATACTCAGAATTTCAGAATACTGAGGAAAATGAAGGAATTAGAGAGACTCAGGGGAAACTGGAGATATTGGGAAAGTCTGAGAGGTACTTTAACAAATGACACGTGTCAGTACTCGTACATAATTACTCTCTCAGTGTGTGCTGGTACATATAGATGAATAAGCTTATACTCATCCAAAAATATCAAGCCCCAATTAAACATCAAAAAATAGTAAGGTTGGCAGGGGAGTTTAAATACTTGCAGTCTTATCTATCAATTATTTAAATTATGTTTATTTGACATTAATTTTAGGGATAATGATTTTTTTAAATGTTTTATCAAATATCAATATTAGGTAAATATAATTTTCATGTGTTATTCTTATATGGGTATGTATGTATATATATGTATATATAATTGCATATAATATATACAATTTACAACAAATTTATAAGTATAGTTATATATAACAAAAGTTTAGTTTATTAACATTAACCAGTATATTATCTTAAGATTACATATATTTGTACATAGTGTACACATTAGAATACATATTATATAGTATAATATAATAAACATATGTATGCTGTATATTTACTATGTAATATATATTCTAATATATACTATATAAAAATGTATAGTATCACCTATTGGTTAATAGTAATATATACTATATGACATATATTTATATGATATACTAAATTTTTGTTAGACTATATTTTATATATAACCTCATTATATATTGGTTCATAATAATTATAAACTATGCTTTTATTATTTTTTTAGAACACCTTTAATGACATATAATTCACATACATACAATTCACTGTTTCAAAGCACACAATTCAGTGTTTTTAGTGACAGGGTTGTATAAACAACATTACTACCTAATTTTTTAACATGATTAGCACAGTCAAAAGAAGCCTTGTACCCATCAAAAGAATCTTTTTTTTTCTCTTTAAGGAAAGCTTCTGAAACTTTTAGTAGAACCCTATGACAGAAAAAAGATTTATTTTTTATTGCTATGACCAGTCTTTTATTTTAAATAATATATATGTAGAGTGCAATGAAGCATCCTGATTAACCTATGATTTGGGAAATTCCCAAGAATTATCAGGAATTCAGATTTCTCTTTCTCCAATGCTGAAGATTGCTGCCTGTCGGGAATATGGAAATCCTATCTAGAGTAAAGCCACATGGAGCAGAGCCTCCGGTACACCTGAGATGCACATAGAGCAAGAGTCAGGGAAAACCTTTGTTGAGCGATTAAGATCTAAGTTTGCTTGTAACCCAGATTAAGCATTACGATTAGATTGCATGAAAATATAAAACAATAGCTCAACTAACAAAACTGCAGTGGAGAAAGTGGGAGACAGCTTTTATTAGCTGAGAAAGGGAGAAATATAATCTATATGTTGAAACATAAACTTTTTCATTATTATTTTTAAATAACTGTATTAGCTAATGATTTTTTTCCACTGTAAGCATCAGAAGCCAACTAGATTAAGAAAAAAATGAATGGGTAAATGGGAAGATAATAGAATCAGTCACAAAGGCAAAGGAAAAAATAAAGAAGAAGAACCCGAAGGACAGGAGGAATTGAAAGAGCTTTGAGAAACTAGATAGTCAGAATTAATGAATAGTTTCTTAGGAGTGCCACACTCATATTGAACCAGCTTTGACTACTTTCTTAGTGGAAGATTCAAATGTCTGGGAGAATGCATTGATTTGCCTTGACACCCTTACCCAGAGTGCATTCGATAGGGCTAGATTGTTCTCTAACTTCAACCACCAGCAGAATGGAAAACTGAAGGAGTAAAGTTCTACTACTATAAAGGAAAACTCTCAAATATGTCTTATATATTAAAACGTTATTCTCTTTTCAGTAACTCTTGCAGATTCATTTCAATTAATTTTCTTGAAAATTTTAAGTAATTTTCAGGAAAATTATATGTGTAGTTCAAACTCATTATTAAAAACATAAAACCTTATTTACAGTAGAGAAACCTGACAAACACTATCTCAGACAGGTGATCAAGCTCAGTATCCACAGCGATAAGTCATGTTGATAGCATGTGATGTGATGTGATATGATGTGATGAAAGTGGCACTTTACCTCAGTGTTCTTCTTCCTGAAAACCCATAACCCCAGTCCAATCGTAAGAAAAACCTCAGACAAATCCCGATACAGGACATTCTATAAAATACCTGATAAGTATTTTTTCAAAACTGTCAAGGGCATTAAAAAGAAAAAAGTCTGAGAAGCTGTCAAAACCAAGAGGAGCCGAAGAGACCCAACACCTAAATGTAATGTGGTATCCTGAATGAGATCCTAAAACAGACAAGGATGTTAAGAAAACACGAAGTAAATATGAATAAAGTATGGGCTTTGGTTAATAATGATATACCAACCTTGGTATTGTGATAAGTGTACCACACTAATGCAAGATGTTAACAATAGAGGAAACTGGGTGCAGGGTACATGGCAACTCTCTGCTCCGTCTTTACATTTTTTCTGTAAATCGAAAAATATTCAAACAATGAAAGCTTATTTTTAAAAATATTATTTCAGTCACTTTACCATCCTATCTATATCTCTCCATTTAGGATGTCTAAAAATGTGTTCACCAACTTCCTCTGTGTGGATAATCCCCAATTCATTATCTTTAGTTCAGATTCTTCCCTGATACACACACACACACACACACATATTATATAAGCGTGCATTTGTGTATGTATATATTGCTAAACAAACATATTGATCTGGTCATCTTATAGGCATATAAAACTCAATATATCTCTTGGTAAGAAATACTTATTGATGATGATGTGATAATGTGCTGTGGGAGCATGCTTTGAATGTCCTGTAATACTTTGTTTGATGAATGCCTACAGGGCAACTATTATATTTCAGGCACTGCTGTAGATACCACAGACTTCCAGGTGAAGAAGACACACACAAGTCCTGTTGTCAAGGAGTTTAGGATATGCCGAGAGAGTCACATGTTAACAGAAAATAACACTATGAGCTCGGCAATAAAGCTAAATTTGTTTATGTGCTGTACCTTGCACTTACCTTCATTGTAGCAGCTGTCACACTTTATCTCATTTATGAAGTTACATATTTATCATTCCAACTGCATTTACTTATTGAGGATAGCAGATCCTCAATAAAAGTTTGTGGAAACATCTGGTTATCTGGTTCACTTCTCGTTCATTGAATGATTAAATGAATGAGAAGACTGGACTCATTTGCTGATTCATGTTTATGACACCAAGGGATATGTAGACAAGTAAAAAGCATACAGTCAGTTTTGATTCTATTCCAGGCTCCCACTAACTTTTGGCATGATTCTGACTCTACTAGGTCTTAGTTTCTCCTTAGCAAAGGCTATGGCGACCAACCATTCCAGTTTGCCAAGGACTCTCCTGGTTTTAGCATTGAATGTTCACATTCTCAAAGTAGTAATAATAATAATAATCATAGCCAAGCCTTAAACAAACCTGGATGGTTGATTGTTCTAGAAAAGCCCTGCAAAAATTCTGGAGCATATTTCCCTTCTTTCCTATTCAAGAAGGTATAAAAAGAAATTTTGATTTCATAGATGTTGCTAAAAACCACTCACTCAGCATTTACCATGTTGATCCCTTTGCGGGCTTCACCTTGTTTAACCCTCACAACAACCCTATGAGGTCAGAATCATTATCGTTGCCACTTCATAGATGATGAAAAAAGCACAGAATATTAAATCACGGAACTTAATTTCAAACCCAGTGTTGCCCAAAGCTTGTATTAAGCTCTTAGCCTTCGTGTTTACATACAGCGAAATGGCAAGTCACGTTCCTACTGAGTTTTTTTCCAGCATTCTGAAACTTCCAAGTCTACCTCAAGTCAACTACATTTTAAAAAAGTACTACCTCCCCCACAAAATGTTGGTCCATGTAAACCCTGCATATCTGCCGCGAGAAGTTAGTTTTCTCAAAATAAATACGTATAAGGCCTTTTCAGTCTGGTTGTACTGAATTAATCAGTTTGGAGAAAAACTGAGTGTTGCACTTCTATGGAGAATTTTTTGGTTTCCTTGTATGGCTTACAATTAGCTTACTTCTGTGAGATGCTTCTGGTTAGAATTTCTCACTCCAAGAGTCTGATTTAAACATTTATAGTCCATCAGGTTCCATGGGTTTTGGTGAGCATTTTCAAACAGGTTAGTAATGTCAAGTTTGGCAAGTACTTTGACTTTTCAGTCTGTTTTGTTTGAAAATCAATTTACAGTCTTTGCAAACATGTGACAGCATAAATCAGGCAACCAAGTTCACTCTTAAAATAAAATGGGAGCTTGTTTCATTTTGCTGAGGATATGGGCTGAACACTTTCTACTAGTTTCGAACATATTCGTGTCATACCATAGCAATTCTTAATTCACTAGATGAGCAAAAACAGAAACAAGGCAAGAGAGGTTAGGTTATCTGTCCAGGGCAGCACACAGGAAGGCAGGAATAGAAGCAAATTAAAAATTAACAGGTCTTAAATACACCACCCATTCTGGGCTGCTTAACGTCTCTCCTTCAGCACTCCTGATATCTGATATTCAGAATTAGTGGCATTTATTATCCTAACTAACCTCTTCAGAAAGTCTATTAATTCAGATATCTTCTCATTGAAGATGGTGTGGAGAAAGTGGAGCCTTCAGTCAAACCTCCAAAACAGTTCTGTGCCATAAAACTAATTTAAAATGGAATAGGCTGGATGTGGTGGCTCATGCCTGTAACCCCAGCACTTTGGGAGGCCGAGGCAGGTAGATCATGAGGTCAGAGGTTCGAGACCAGGCTGACCAACATGGTGAAACCCCGTCTCTACTAAAAATACAAAAAAATTAGCCAGGCATGGTGGTGCATCCCAGACACTTGGGAGGCTGAGGCAAGGAGAATCACTTGAACCTGGGAGGCAGAGGTTGCAGTGAGCTGAGATCGTGCCACTGAATTCCAGCTTGGGTGACAGACTGTCTCAAAACAAACAAACAAACTAACTAACTAACAATATGAAGGAATAAAGTGGAAAATAAAACAGCTGGTTACAAGTACACCATTTAGGCCTTAGATAGCAAGTAATTGTAGTGATTGAGAAACTATTGGTGCAATGTGGCTTAAAAAGAATACAGGGCAAAATGGAGTTGAAGTGCAGCATTTTCCACATCTGTACTGGACACGTTGATAGTAGACTTAAGAAAATAATTCGCTATAGGAAACTAAAAATCACTAAAAATATTAGTTGTACTCTCCAGTTTTACTTGCAAATTTTAACTTTGCTTGTGTCATCTCTGCTAAATATATACATTCTGAAACATTCAGTCATTTGCTTCTCAATACTCTAATAAAAATGATTATTCTGACTTTCATTCCTCAGCTGCTTGGCTGGAATTTTCCAAAGTAGGCCTTGTGTTTTTCAACACAGTAGACTAAATTTCTGATAGTTTTTAATAATTTACCCCATTCCCAAATATCTGGAAAATCTCATAAATTTTGTATGTACTAGTTTTTCTTTCTATTTTGTTTGTGTTTCAACCTATCTGCATCCTCATCCTGCAGGATTGTGAGGTGAACTTCTCTATTGGGAAAACTACTTAACTTTGAGCTAAAGTAGAGGGCAACTTGGTCCAAAAACAGGGTCAGCTGAGTGTGGACACAACTTACTTATGGCATGATCCTAAATCACTGTAATTCTCTTCTCCAAAATGAAACCTGTTGGCTTAAAAGAAGGTTGATCCAACATTCAGGGCTACCCCAGTGACTGGCTGGTACTGAACTCTCCTGCCTGTCCAAATCACTGTGAGAAACCGTAACTGAACTCGTGGTATCTATAGGTCAATTTGGTGGCAGATATATGGTAGTGACCCCAGTAAATTAGTGTAAATCAAAAGCATTCTAAATTAAAACAGATGAAATGTAATAAATTACAATGACATTTAGTTTTCAGAACAATGTTTTCCCGTTCTTGCAACCATTCAGAAAAGAGTTCATTTGTGTTCTCCTCTTCACACCACAACCTGATTCTAAGAGGCAGAGTAACTAAGACAGTGGGAGAAACTCAAAAGCATGTAAATGTCTTTGTAATTTAACAAAAAAGTAAACCTGGAGTAGCATAGTTTGGGAACAGTTGAAGATATTACCACATGTTTTCTAAACTTGAAGTCCCACAGACTATCCCCTAGATATAGGGAATGTGAACAGATGGCCCCCAACTTACCAATGGTATAACTTCATTTTTCAACTTTATGGAAGTTTATGTTTCTATATATGTTTATGTTTAACTTTTTATTTATTTATTTATTTATTTATTTATTTATTTATTTATTTGAGACAGGGTGTCATTTTGTCATCCAGGCTGGAGTGCAGTGGCACGATCTTGGCTCACTGCAACCTCCGCCTCCTGGTTCAAGTGATCCTTCTGCCTCAGCCTCCCCAGGAGGTGGGATTACAGGCACACACCAGCTTGCCCAGCTAAATTTTTTTAATTTTTATTTTTAGTAGAGATGGGGTTTCACCATTTTGGCCAGGCGGGTCTTGAACTCCGCACCTCGGGTGATCTGCCGGCCTTGGCCTCCCAAAGCACTGGGATTCCAGACATGAACCACTGCACTCAGCCTGTTTATGTTTAACTTTAAACAAAAGTTAAACTTTATGAAAGGTTATGTTTTGAGGATAATTCTGTCACTAGTCAAAGAGCATCTTGACTTATAATGGTTTGACTGAATGATTTTTTAACTTTAGGTTTTATTGGGATATTACATACATTTCAACTAGTGATATGTTTTACTTACAGTGGGCTTATCAGGACATAGCAAAACGGTAAATTAAGAAGCATCTGCATAAAGTTTCTGTCAGCCCCCACATTTTTGAAAATCAGATTCTAAGATAATTTTCCACATTGTCATTTCTTCTTCAATTTTGAGGCCAAGACCTCACCTTTCTTTCTACCTCCTGTGTAGGTGAGGGATAGTCACATGACGCAGATTTCAACAAGCAGATGAAACAAAGGCAATGACTTCCTTGCAGCAAAGAACAATGTGAGGAATGAGGCATGTTCAGCAACCATCCTGTTGATGACATGTGTAGAGGAACATGGGACAGGGACATTGAGCTTCAGATATAGCAGGGACAGAGGTCCTAGCAGTAACTTTTCAAGGCTCTGTGATCATCTTCCCAGGGAAGGGCTAAGCTTTGCCTGTGAAAGTGATGTGCCTGCAAGCAGTCTGGTGGCATCATTTGGATTTTTTTCCTGATAGTGTAGTTTCTGAGCCTAATTTTCTAGCCCTCATGGTGATTATGTAAACTCCAGAGTAATTTGTTTACTGCTTTAACTAGCTGGAGTCGATTCTGTTGTTTGCAATTAAGAACACTTACAAATTCAGAAGTTGCAATCAGAAGTGCCTGCATTCAACAAACCTTCCAAGAAATAGGAATCCATGATTGACTCTTGGGTCTTGTTGGTTTTGCAAACAAAACACAAGCATAATCCACTTGCTATATAGTGATTGGAGCCTGGGCAGTTCATGGCAAAAAGTTGCAAAACACTTAGCAGCATCATCTCTTGTACTCATCTGGAATTCAGTATCTGTGGAGGGAAAATTACCATGCCCTAAAATATTATCAAGGACAGGAGGATATGAAGGCTGTGGAATGGGAAGCATCTTTCAAGATGCACGGGAGAGTAAGAAAGAATCACTAATTCAAACTATGAAGTTCTAGGCTCAAGGTATAATCAGATTGAGTGAATGCTAAAAAAAAAAAAAAAAAAAAAAAAAATCCTGTAATATGTTAGCAAAAGGCTATCATTTTCTGTCATTGAATTTCCCTTGTATACAAAGAGAGACTGAT
Source organism: Piliocolobus tephrosceles (assembly GCF_002776525.5). NCBI lineage: Eukaryota > Metazoa > Chordata > Mammalia > Primates > Cercopithecidae > Piliocolobus > Piliocolobus tephrosceles. The sequence goes on along the minus strand of NC_045443.1, from coordinate 23,745,038 downwards.
CAGTAATAGTACCATAAATAAATTGATTGATGGCCATAATACTTCTCAGCCTGAGGTACAAATTTACAGTAGAAATTTTTTTTACAGCACTTGTCTGCTTCAGTCTAACCAGAACTAAATTGTTCACAAAATTAATCTTTGTTTCAGGCTTGAGATCTTCTACCTTATTTTTTTCTTAAAACCTATTTCACATTATTCAAAAATAGGCAGAATGAAGACATGCAAAGTTATTTCTTCATGAACTTAAAACTTAACAATCTGATGAGAGAAGAAGTATTTCAATTAAATAGATGTCTGCTTTGGTAAGTAGCAAATGGCCAAGCTGATTCCTTTGTAAGAAAATGCTAAAGTGACCTGTTAGTCTGAACCAACAATATGGACCAAACATTGGCTTATTTCCCAAAGATATAATTATTTTCAACTCTTCAAATGAACATTTTTTTCAAGGACTAAATATGTGTTCTCATTTTGTGTTTCTGCTTTGTGTCTATGTCTAAGCTTTTAAAAGGCAAATACTTTTACCCCAATAAAATAGCATAGTCATTTATTAGGGTCCAAAGAGAAAAGTGCTAAAAAGTGGCAATGATCTATTTATCTGAACCTGATGCCTGGTGGAGTTCTCAAGTTTCTATACTATTTATAAAAGAAATTAATCTACATGATGTAATTTTACATTCTATTTATATCATTATTCTTTATACAACATAAACATAGAACTCAGTGATGTTATTACATGTCATAAATGTCATCATAATTTGTCTTTACACATCATAAATATCTTAGTTTGTGACATTATTACACCTTCGGGTGTCTCTTTCCATATTTATGGTAATTACATCAAAGTATTTACTATAATTATGTCATTTGATGAAATTACAGTAATTACTTCAAAAAATGATAGCCCATGACTAATGAATTAAAATAGCATAGAAATTCACATTAAAAATGACATTAAAATAGTGCTAAGGATCTGAGATAACTCAGAAGAGCAAGAACGTTCATTACTGAGTTTTTAACCTTCAAACTTGGTTCTACAGGTTTTCCCTTATTGAAAAATGTATCTTTGTTGAAGATTGGGAAATGCTTTGTAATGGCACAGAAAACCACAGAGACTTTTGAAAAAAATGGAAAACCCAGTTGCCAGTCTTATTTTTGGCAATGTGGCAAAACAAAAATATAACTTAAAAAACAACTCACAGAAGATAATTCAAATCCTCCTCAATGCATATTCCCATTCATTTTCTTTCTCTTATTTGGAGTCTGTCAAAAACTGACTTATCTAAACTATATTATATTATTAGGTAACAGACTGGGCCCATATTGGACTAGTGAGGGATGTGTTTTTCAAGTTGAAATTCATATTCATATAGCACAAGACATGGAACTGCAAAGGACCAAGGAATCATTTTATTCAGCCTCTGCCTCCAGATAGATTACTCTAGACAATGGCTTACAAATGGCTCTCTCTATTTTTAGCAGTCTCCATGGAACAAGACTTCGTAGCATCCCTGAAAAGCCTATTTCAAGGTTTACCTTTCATTATTGTGAATTATATATGTCAGTGAATAAACCAAAAATCTATATCCTTATGGAGCTTATGTAGAAAGAAAATGAATAAAATTAGAATTCAAGAGAAAAACAAATCCATAATAAATAGTTATGCCATCTTTTAGCATGTACTACATACTATAGTATGCTAAGATAGATACTAAGTAGGATAGAGAATGCCAGGAAAGGGTGAGGAGCATAGAGTTGAAAATTTTAATAAGCATGCTGCTTCTAAATAGGTCTGACTGCAAAAGTGACATCACAGCAAAGATTCCATAGGGAAGGGACCAGGGGCATATTTGCAGGAAGATCAATGTAGGAGAGGAGAGCTCTGGAAAGCTCTTGAGCAAGAGGCTGTGAGGTATGTTGGAAGGTCAAGGAATCCTGTATATTGAAACAGGAAGGGAGCTAAGAATAAGAGATGGAGTCAGTAAGGTGAAGGTAGAGGTTGTTTTTAGACATGTTAAGATTGCTATTGGACATCCAGGTAGGTATGTAAAATAGGCAGCTAGTTATTCAGGTTTAGGAATGCAAATTTGGGGTTCATCAGCACAGAGATGCTATTTGAGGCCATGAGATCCATGAGATGGGGCAAAATTGCTTACAGAGAGAGGGGAGATGGATTGGAGAAGGGCAAGACCAGTGGTCTGGGGATTCCCCAACAGTAATTGCTCCAAGAGAAGAGCAAGAGCCAGCAGAGACAGCTGAAATAGAGTCCCCAGGTAGGAAAATAGGAGAGCAGTGTTCTGACTGATGGCCCAATAAAGGCAGCATTTAAAGGGGGAAAGACTGATCAACAGGGTCAAATATTTTGGTAGGGGAAGTACAATGAGGACTAAAGTGGATCACTGGACATACACGGAAATAGAACATTCTATTCTCCCTGATCTAGACACCCATATGCTGATTATTCATCCTTTGAATCCTAATTCACCAGCCTACTAAACAAAAGTAATAGCAGGTATAAAAAGCTTTATATTTCACAAAGCCTTTTTATATATATTAGCTCATTACATTCTCACAGCAACCTTGATAAATGCGGACAATGAAATTGAAATGCAGAAATGTTTAAATGACTCATGAAGTCTCAATTCTACGTCATTAGACTTGAATGCTTTCCAGCATAGACACTTCAGAAAACATCCTGTGAAAGTTTCTCCTACTCTTCCAGACTCATCACTCTCTCTCCTCTCTCTGACTTGCTATGTCTGTCCTGACTTTCTATATCGGGGATTCCCAAGGTGTGAAACTGTCACCCTATAGCACCACATCCTCTCAGGAGATCAGCAACATCAAAACAATTTTTATAATCATGATAAAACGTTGTTTGCCGTTTTCTCTCTCATTCTTTCATGAAAATAGTGTGGAGGTTTCCAGAGGCTGCATGGCATATGGGATTGCAACAGAATCAATGCAGAAGCAAATGTGAGAATTCAGCTTACTTCTGTTAAGTTGGACATTAAAGAGATTTGAAATAATGTCTATGTGGCTCTTAGTTTTTTTGGTTTTGACAAATATAGCTATTTTGTCCTCAAAATATTACTATTAGCATCTAATGATTTTTAATTATTTTGAGTGAATCAATGAATTCTTTAAAATTTTTATTTGAACTGAATATGGCAAATATCAATAGATACACCTACCAAAAAGACAGTCCTCATGGATCATCAATAATTTTGATAAAAACTGTCTATATTACTTGGGTCCATGCCACTCCTCTTTACATTCTCTTGCATAATAGTTGGTGTGTTTATTTTAGTTTCCTTTTATATATTTATTTCTTATTTGTCCTAGATTATTAGCTTTAAATTGTAGGGACTATCATTTTTATTTTTAGTTTTTGGCTTCCCCTAGGAATATTCCTACTTGTAGGTAGTTAAGCAATTTCCAATTAACATGTAATTTATAGGCTGGTTGATTTCATAAATTTCTTTACTGGTTAGTTAAAAGACAATAGCAACAACTTTCTGGTTGTAACTTTATTGCTGCTGGAGGTACTTCTCTTAGGGAATTCATTTATTTACCACATATTTATTGAGCACATGTTGTATAGAAGGCTCTCTGGAAAATACCAGCCAGACGGATGAGACCACAGTTCCCACCTTCCAGGCATTTGTGACTCAGTAGGAAAGATAAGATAGGGCATCTTATTATAAGAGCTGGTATGTTCTTGATTCTAAGAATGCACTTCTCCTTGCCCCACATATTCTAGCATCTCTATAATCGAAATGAGTCTTATAACTGATGTTGTCATAGTTTAAGTGGCAAAATCTCTTTTCTTCCTTAGAAGTATATAACATAGGGTACATTGTACAATCACTTGAGTCTTTGATTTGATGAAATATAATAAAAGCCAATCAAATATAGAAAGCTTAATATGACAAATACCCAAAGAAAACAAAACAAATACAAGGAAGAATTTTGGGAAAGGAGATCTACACATCCAGGTAATTGTGCAACTATTTTGCTCTTGGCTATTTCTTCACAGACTGCACTTATTTTAAACTTTATTTTACTTCTCTACATTACTCTTAAAATATGGAGCCTCTAAACCAACATTTCATACTGAACTTTTATCAAAACTTCTAATAGCTGAACAATAAGAAAGAATCACTTGCCATAGGCCTTTGAGAATCTGTCTGGAAAAAGTTTCCTTTGTAGCCCAACTTGGCATATGGGAGAAAGGACCTGAAGTCCTCATATTTGGACAGTGTGTTAAAATAAAAATGACTGAAAATTGGATCTTTCTTACTTTTTCTACCACATTCTTTCTGCACAGTTCCTACTAAGATCCCACCCAATTTACCATGTGAATTTATGTCTAGAAAGTGAACTTAGGGATATAAGGTTACTATTTTTAGCTCTCAAGTCACTAATTAGTTGGAGCTAATTAGTTTGAACACCAACTATTTTTGACCATAAATGAGGTTGGATTATTTCTCTCCTCATTTCTGGGAGAGAGAGAAAAAATAGAGGAATTCAATCTCATATTAGTAAGATCTCGTATTTGTGAACATAACTAGGCCATGGTAAGTATAAATCCAGTCTACTGTCTCCTGCCATCCAAACTAAGATTCATTAGTAGGCCCTGCAGACAATTAAATTGTCATTTCCATTTACTATGTTGTTGAATTAAGCACCTAAACATTTGGATAAGTTGGTAAGACTTGAAACCAAAACAAAAATGAAAAGAGAAACGAAACAAAACACTTCGTTTATTAGAAAATTACATTTGTCAGAACAAAATAACCTGTCCTTTGGCTATAAGCCTGGTTTTAAAATGTTTCATCTTTCAGATATATTATTCTGTGAATGTTGTGAGTGAGGTAATGATTGCAATAACCTTTTCTATTTTGGGGTTAACAGAACAGAAAACAAACGTGGCAAATTTTCATTATTTCTGTTTCTGGCTTTTTGAGATGAGGTAAGGGAATACAAAGGTTTACAAAAAACATAATATTTTTGGTTCAATATCTGCCTAAACATGTTTTATATTTGCTGTGTTGTCCAAATTATGCACCTTAATGCTCCTCCATGGCTTCATGTTTGTTTCTACATGATTGTTGCATTTGTAACGATATCTTGGAAGGACTGGTTAGCTTGAAAGGATTAGAAGTGAGATATGGAATCTGGTCCCCTTAGGTCATTTGTTTGTATCCAGCTGAAGTCAGCAGTGGCTAAAATTCATTACCATCTGGCAGTTTTTCCATGGCCTCTGTGACAGAACTTGTGGTCCTAGTCTAGTACATACTAGACAGATGTCCAGGTCATAAAAATCACAACGATACTTGGCATTGTGTCACCCCCTTGTTGACAGTACCATCAGACAGGCCAGAGATCGAAGTGGAATAAAGAATGAGCTGTCTTCATCCCATCCAGTGGTCCGCTGGCAAACAGATACTCAGTCCTTATGTATTCTGTGTGAGGAAAAAAGCTCTTGGCTATACTCAAAGGAAATGAAAAGAATTCTAATCAATACAGCATCTCCCAGCACATGGTTAGGTGTTCTGACATATCTCCCTCCACAAACACAAAATTAGATGAAATGGCTAAACTTTTCAAATCTTTCCTTTTGATGGAAAATGAGAGTTCATGTATTTATGTTGTCTTAAGGTTTTCAAACTACTGTATGATCGTAAACACAGTTTGTAAACTTGAGCTAGCCATGCACACTGTACTTGTTACATAGCTCTGTATATGCCATTCTGACCACATCTTCTACCTTCCCCAAGAGCCCAAACATTTCCCTATTATAGACATATGTTCTGGCATAGATATTTATAAAAATCTCTTATATTTTCAGCCTCTTCGCTGAATAATCCCTTAACTCTCTTGCCCTATTCACAATCTGCTGGTTCTAACAAAAATGCTCCCTTTCAGTTTTCTGTAATAGTGGCTGGCTTTCCTTCCACTAGCCATTTTGCAATCATTATTCTTCTTGTCTTTGTGATTTCAATATCTCCATGGACAATCCATTTTAAACAAGTTCTACCCCCTCAGCTATTGGCTTCCTCACCTTCACTGATCTTGTTCTCCATTAACCTCAGCCACCCACTCCCAAGGTCTCACCCTCATCCAAGTCATCACCAGTAATTGCAGGATTTCCAGCTGCTCAGTTTAAATTATTATACTCTCTGACTGTTATCTACTATAATTCCCTTTCACGTTGTCTTATTTCCTTAATTCTTTACCAAACCAGAACCTCCAATCCATTGACCCTACTGCATTTGCACTGTCTATCACTTCATTTTTATCGGCATATTTCTCCCAACTAAGCTCAGATTGCATGGTCCATCCTTATCCATTATTATCATATTCCCGTGCATGAATCTCTACTTTCTTTTCTTTCTCCCTCTGTATTACACACCTGGTAAAAAACCAACTTTTTCAACTCCAACTCTCCTTCTGCTATGTGCTTACATTCAAGGGGTGGAATGTGGCAATCATAGTCAAACATCTATAATGTCTGGCCTCAAATTGAATTTGTGACCACAAACTGCTAATGGGCCCTTGATAGTGTCTGCCAATGTCATCATGTTTTCTTAGTTATTTTTCTATTTACTTCACTCCCTCACTGTCCAGGTGACTATTGCATACCTAAAAATTTTAATATTCCATGCTCCTCCGCACTCTCAACTCAGAAGCGTGTTTCATATTCCATTGATAAAAACAGAAGCAACCAGGAGAGAACTTCCACATTTTCCCATTACCTGATAGATACAATTTTCTGTCTCACTCTTGCAGATTTGTATCTATACGAGTATTGCCTTTGTAATAATGTCTTGGAAGAAGTGGTTGGCTTGAAAGGATTAGAATTGAGATATGGAATCTGGTTGCCTTAGATTATTTACACCATCAACTTCTCCAGTTTCACTAGATTGTTCCATTAGTGTTCTATACACCATAATATATCTGATCTTTTAAAAATTACAAACATACAGCCTTAACCACATATTTTCTCCAGTTTCTGCAGCATTTCTCTGCTTCTCTGTGTGATAAACGTCCTTACAGGATTGGGCAATGTTTGTTTTCTTAGTTTTCTCTGCTTTCTCCTTTTCTCTCCTGAACTCAGTCCAACTATTTCACTCAAAGAACTCTGTTAAGGTTAATTTATCAACACATTCAGGGGGAGTTTTCAATCCTAATTTTATTCAACGTCTCAGTGTCATTTAATGGAGTTGGTAGTTTCTTAATCTTCAAAATGCTTTTGAAACATTAAAAGAGAGAGAGCTACCAGTGCTCTACTGTCTTCGTGTCAGCCTCTTATCTGACTGGCTGCTCTCTGTAGATCTTCATTTATTGTACTATTGTTCATCTATCACAAGAAATAAGGTATTAATATATGCTATAACATAGATGAACACTGAAAACATTATACTGAGTGAAATAAGTAATCAATTAGTTAATGCACATTTGGATTGTTTTTGATATTTGGCAAATATAAATGTTACTATGAACATTCACATACAAGCTTTTGTGTAGATACATGTTTTCATTTGTCTTGAGTACATACATGGAGTGAAATTGATAGATCATATGGTAACTCTATGTTCAATCTTTTGAGGAACTGCTGTTTTGTTTTTTGAAACGGCTGCACCATTTTATATTATCACCAGCAGTGTATGAGAGTCCAGTTTCTCCACATCCTCACCAACATCTATTATTACGTCTTTTTTATTATAGCCATCCTATTGGGAATCAAGTGATGTCCCATTGTGGTTTTTACTTGCATTTCTATGATGGCTAATAATGTATATCTTTTCATGTGTTTATTGGCCATTTGTATATTTTCATTGGAAAAATGTTTCTATTCAGATCCTTGGTCCATTTTAAAAATTGGGTTGTTATTTTTTCCTTATTAAATTGTAAAAGTTCCTTTTATATTCTAGAGACAAGACTCTCATCAGAGATATGATTTGCAAATATTCTCTCACATTCTGTAGATCATCTCTTTACTTTTATGATAATGTCCTTTGACACAAAGAAGTTTTCAATTTTGAAGGTGTTCAGTTTATACGTGTTTTCTTTAGTTTCTTGTGTACTTGGGAACCTATCTAAGGAATTATTGCTTAATCCAAGATCGTGAAGATTTACTTTAATGTTTCTTCTAAGAGTTTTACAGTTTTAGGCTTTGGATCCATTCTGAGTTAATTTTTGTGTACCATGTGAAGTAGAGGGTCCAATATCACTCTTTACATGTGGTATTCAATTGTTCTATCATCTTTTGTTGATAAGACTATTATTATCCATTTAATTGTCTTGGAACCCTAGTTAAAAAAATCAATAGTAAATGAAGGGTTTATATCTGAACTGTCAATTCTATTCCATTGATTTACATGTTTGTTCTCATGCGGGTACCACACTGTCTTGATTCCTGTAGCTTTGTAGTAAACTTGAAAATTGTGAATTCTGAGTATTCCAGTTGTTTACTTTTTATTTCAAGATTATTTTGACTACATTTGGTCCCTTGAATATCAACATGAATTTTAGAATCAGCTTGTTTTGTTTTTGTTTTTCTGCAAATAATAGAGAGTGAAAAATGAGAACAATAGCTGTCTGAGAGGGGAGGAGAAAAATATGAGACAAATAATAGGATCTGCCTAATTCCTTATTCACACTACCTGGAAAGCAAAACAGACATAATCTGTGTGTAGAAACAAAAGATGAAACAATCTGTTACTTCTCTGTTGATGCTTTTCAATAAAATGAGAACATCCCAATTGAAGTCTAAATGGATCCATTTGTTTAAGTCTCAAGATTATCAGTTTTATCACAGGAGATACTTTGTATAAAGTATGCGAAATCAAAGGTCATACAAGAAATAAAATATTTAAAATGAGAATACTCATGGCAGGAGAAGAGATATCTCATGGATTTTAGAAAGATTTATATGATGAGTAATAGGGAAGACATAAAAATCAGACCTGCCTACCATATTTAACATCAATCATTTAAAGGATCTTTATGTAATCTTGCATTTCATTGTCTTTCATAAGAATAACATTATTTAGAAGGCAAACAACTTGCTTGATGAGTTTTTAAAAATCATAAGTAGGTACATTTTGGACAAGAAGTTTTGACAAGTATTGCTGCAGTTTGCCCATTATCTGTCTCTTCCATCTCTAATTTGTTATATAATCTCTATTCTTGATTGTGGTGCTTTGTAGACAGGAAATCTGTCTTTCATCTTGGATCTATAGTGTCTAACCCATTGCCAGGTGAGTAGCAGGTGATCAATAAATGCTTATTGAATAAGTGAATGAAACATAATATTCTCTTATAAGTAAGATAGATGAAAATATAACTAGTTGAGCTCTATCAATTTTATTTTGAACTAGGCAAGGTGAAATGAACATGTATATATAATTTGAGTGTCTGAGGGGAGAGGTCATTTCATTCTTAGCCATCTTGCTATACATTTCAGAATCAGAGGTTAAAATGGCAAGGGATGAGTGGCAAGGTGACATAGAACAGTTACACTGCACGTAGTCAAATGTTTTCTGTTGCATATCTTAGCAGTTGTCACTCCTTTCACATTTCAATTTCCTAACTATAATAAGGCTACAAATGTGCAATCTTCCAATTCAGATGAGGCTGAGTTTTTATTCATGTAATCGCAACCCAAGTTATCATGAATTAAGTTATGTGCCATTCAAGAATGTGATGTTCACATTTGCGAAAGAATTAATATGTGCAGCTACATTGCCTTTAACAAATTATTATTAGGCAGGGATATGAAATGCATTGGTAAGAAATACTTAACAGATGATACTATGACAATGTGCTATTAAGCATATTACTGTAATGTCAATATTATTAAACCTATGTACCCAGCTAATCCATGAATATGAATTACTTTTGTATCAGTCACACTTTATTATTTATTAGGATTACTGTAATATCTGTAACTATTCCTTTGAGACAACCTCAGGGCATGTCTCCCTCAAAGCTGCAGCTTAGAGAACCATTGAATTTCGATCTTATCTAACAGTGAGTCCCTTAAGTACCATTTCTCCAGATCATTTTGTTGAATCAGATGTGACTAAAAGATGTGATTGTTTTCCACTGAAAATTAAGATAGTCTCCATAGCTATTACTAAAATTTGTTGAGACCTCCAAGCTACCTGGCACTTAACCAAGTGCTTTTCATATATTGTTAAAAGTTACTTCCCAAATTCTGTAATATATTATCCCCAAATACAGAAGGAAAAATTTTTAGTTAAGAGAGATTAGAAAGTAAACATCTAAAGTGTCAATGCTTTAGTGCAAATACTTGGTCCAAACTCAGTTGTCTTTGTTACCAATCAGAGATTCTTAAATAGGACTGAATTATGTAAATAAACCACTAAAATTTGGAACAATTGAAATTCTCTTACTTGAGTCCATCGCCAGTGGACGATACATGTTTTTGTTCCTCCCTTTGCAAATAGAGATGGCAGCTTGTTATAAAAATTGGGGTAATAGTGTACAATAATTTAAAAAGGTTTCTCACAAAATCACCGCTTTCTCTAAAGTACAATTGGATATTTGGTTTTATTATCCCCATTAGAAAGAATCCACTGAAATACACAAGATTATTTACTTAAACTTTCAGCCCTTCTTACACCTAGTCTAATGTTTAGTTTATGTTTTGAGATTTGAGGTTGACTATTTGGACAGTCTTCTATGTTCTAATATTACCTTTGCAATGATTTTTGCCCACCGTTGTATATTTTAGCTAATTATATAAATATGTGTATGTGTACATATAAAACTTTACACTTACTTGTACCACTCTCAAATACTGAGAGAAGGTGAAAACAGCATAGAATGTAGCAGTGCATAAGGTTAAGGAAAAGAGCATTTCCTGAGACAAGAAGTGACTCCAGGGTCTGCATGCCTGTTGATCTTCTGTATTCTGCTAAATCAAGCAATAGGCATTGCGGTTGAAGCTCTGATTACTTCTTCACAAATTTGCTGTCTTCTTAAAAACAAACACTGTATCTAAGCCTCCTTAGCAGTCACACATATCCCAAATACCACCACAATCCTTTAGTATTTAGATTTGTTTATATCTTGAATCAGATACAAGCTGCAGGTTTCCTGGAAAGGATGTTAAGACAACAGGTGGCCATTTCTGTCTTCCTCTTCCTATTTCTTTCTCATGGAAATCTGCACATTGTTGCATTATTCTGTTCTAAAGATGAAATCCAGGGATGAACTCAGGACACTAATCCAGAAATGGCTAAAATCTATTGGACATTGTTGTCCTGTGCTCATTCATATTAATATTTTTGCTTTAATTTTTTTTTAACCCAGCTCTTTACTGATTTAACGGTTTAAACTAAGTTCTACACGAGCACAGAGGGTAGAGAGACTACGTTGGTCTGTGGAGTTCAGTGACGGTTCCATGAAGGATGCGGCAATTGGAGCAGAATTTGGAGTTAGAGAACTGTGAGTTTGTTTCATCTATGCAACAGGCAGAATGCCAAATATGTCATGTTATGCTTTGGGCATTGTGCAGAACACTCTCCATTACAACTGCTTAAGAGCTGTTGCTAGAAATCACTATGTTTCAGTTTCACAGTTTTCGTCCATTTAGATCAGGTCCTTACCATCAGGGTGCCTTAAGCTTTCTGGTTAAAAAAAATATTGTTGAACGTTAATATCTCTCTCACAGGGTTAAAATTTCAATCAGATTTTAATAGATCCCAAATTAACCTCAATTAGGGCATCATGATTGTCAAGATGTTAATATCCTTAATTGCTGAGCTGAATATTTACCACATTTAGCAGCAAATAAGTAGTGCTAAAACCAATGAGATGAAATAGTTACATATGAGTTTTTTATTTAATTATTTTACTTTAAGTTCCAGAATACAAGTGCAGAATGTGTAAGTTTGTTACATAGGTATACATGTGCGGTGGTTTGCCGCACCTATCAGCCCATCATCTAGGTTTTAAGCTCCCCATGCATCAGCTATTTGTCCTAATGCTCTCCCTCCCCTTGCCACCCACCACCTGACTGGCCCTGGTGCATGTTGTTCCCCTCCCTCTGTCCATGTGTTACCATCATTCAACTCTAACTTATGAGTGAGAACATGTGATGTTTGATTTTCTGTTCCTGTGTTAGTTTGATAAGGATGATGGCTTCCAGCTTGATCCATGTCCCTGCAAAGGACATAATTTCACTCCTTTTTATGGCTACATAGTATTCCATGGTAAATATGTACCACATTTTCTTTATCCAGTCTATCATTGATGGGCGTTTGGGTTGGTTCCATATCTTTGCTATTGTAAACAGTGCTGCAACAAACATACATGTGCTTGTGTCTTTATAGTAGAATGATTTAACTTCCTTTGGGCATATACCAGGTGATGGGATAGCTGGGTCAAATGGTATTTCTGGTTCTATATCATGGAGGAATCATCAAACTGTCTTCCGCTATGGTTGAACTAATTTACACTCCTACCAACAGTGTAAAAGCATTCCTATTTCTTTACAGCCTCACCAGCATCTATTGTTCCTCAACGTTTTAATAATTGCCATTCTGACTGGCATGAGATAGTATCTCATTGTGTTTTGATTTGCATACATCTAATGATCAGTAAAGTTGAGCTTTTTTTCATATTTGTTGGCAGCATAAATGTCTTCATTTGAGAATTGTCTGTTCATATACTTTGCTCACTTTTTGATGAGTTTTTTTTTTTTTTTTTTTTTTTGTAGATTTGTTTAAGTTCCTTGTAGATTCTGGATGTTAGAGCTTTGTCAGATGGGTAGATTGCAAAAATTTTCTCCCATTCTGTAGGTTGCCTGTTCACTCTGATGACAGCTGCTTTTGCTGTGCAGGAGGTCTTTAGTTTAATCAGATCCCATTTGTCAATTTTGGTTTTTGTTGCAATTGCTTTTGGCATTTTCGCCATGATGTCTTTGAGCATGTCAATGTCCTGAATGGTATTGCCTAGGTTTTCTTCTAGGGTTTTTATGGTTTTGGGTCATACATTTAATCTTTAATCCATCTTGACTTAATTTTTGTATAAGGTGTAAGGAAGGGGTCCAGTTTCAGTTTTCTTCATATGGCTAGCCAGTTTTCCCAGCACCATTTACTGAGTAGGAAATCCTTTCCTTATTATGTGTTTGTCCAGTTTGTCGAAGATCAGATGGTTGTAGATGTGTGGTTATTTCTGGGGTCTCTGTTTTGTTACATTGGTCTATATGTCTGTTTTGGTACCAGTACCATGTTGTTTTGGTTACTGTAGGCTTGTAGTATAGTTTGAAGTCAGGTAGCATGATGCCTCCAGTTTTGTTCTTTTTGCTTATGATTGTCTTGGCTATATGGGCTCTTTTTTTGATTCCATATGAAATTTATTATAGTTTGTTTTTCTAATTCTGTGAATAATGTCAATGTTAGTTTGCTGGGAATGGCACTGAATCTATAAATTACTTTGGGCAGTATGACCATTTCATGATATTCTATCCATGAGGATGGAATGTTTTTCCATTTGTTTGTGTCCTCTCTTATTTCCTTGAGCAGTGGTTTGTAGTTCTCCTTGAAGAGGTCCTTCACATCTCTTGTTAGCTGCTTTCTTAGGTATTTTATTCTCTTTGTAGCAATTGTAAATGGGAGTTAATTAATGATTTGCTTGTCTATTGTTGCTGTATAGGAGTGGTTGTGATTTCTGCACATTGATTTTTTGTCCTGAGCTGTTGCTGAAATTGCTTATCAGCTTAAGTTTTTGGACTGAGATGATGGGTTTTTCTAAATATAGAATCATGTCATCTGCAAACAGAGACAATTTGACTTCCTCTCTTCCTATTTGAATATGCTTTCTTTCTTTCTCTTGCTTAATTGCCCTGGCCAGAACTTCCAATACTATGTTGAATAGGAGTGGTGAGAGAGGGCATCCTTATCTTGTGCTGGTTTTCAAAGGGAATGCTTCCAGCTTTTGCCCATCCAGTATGATATTGGCTGTGGGTTTGTCATAAATAGCTCTTATTATTTTTAGATATGTTACATCAATACCTAGTATACTGAGAGTTTTTAGCATGAAGTGGTGTTGAATTTTATCAAAGGCCTTTTCTGCATCTACTGAGATAATCGTGTGGTTTTTGTCATTAGTTTTGTTTATGTGATGGATTACATTTATTGATTTGGATATGTTGAACCAGCCTTGCATCTCAGGGATTGATTGTAGTGGATAAGCTTTTTGATAAGCTGCTAGGTTTGGTTTGCCAGTATTTTATTGAGGATTTTCGCATCGATGTTCATCAGGGATATCGGCTTGAAGTTTTCTTGTTTTGTTGTGTCTCTGCCAGGTTTTGGTATCAGGATGGTGCTGGCCTTATAAAATGAGTTAGGGATGAGTCCCTCCTTTTCAATCATTTGGAATAGTTTCAGGAGGAATGGTACCAGCTCCTCTTTTTATCTCTGGTAGAATTCAGCTGTGAATCCGTCTGGTCCTGGGCTTTTTTTGGTTGGTAGGCTATTAACTACTGCCTCAATTTCAGAACTTGTTATTGGTCTATTCAGGGATTCAACTTCTTTCTGGTTTAGTCTTGGGAGAAATTTATCCATTTCTTCCGGATTTTCTAGTTTATTTATGTAGAGATGTTTATAGTATTCTCTGATAGTAGTTTTCATTTAGGTGGGACCAGTGGTGATAGCCTCTTTGTCATTTTTTGTCACATAAGAATTTATATTTACTTGAGATAGGCATTTTTCAAGGACTTAAATTTTATTTTATATTATTTAACCTCTGTTACAAGGTACAGAAAATTCAGTCTTAGATATTCATTCAACATTTTTTATTATTAATTCATTTAACAAATACCCTATTGAATGGTCTTCTCTAAATTGGTTATGTTATGGCCTTTATTAAGTGGTAGGAAAAGAAAAATTCACAAATCACAGTCTCAGTGAAATGTGCTTTCGCTATAGACTAATGGCCTTTTACAGTTGAGAACTACCTTTTTTTTTTTTTTTTAATCTTAATCAGGTCTGACTTTTAAGAACATATGCACTTATCTGGAAATTGAAACAATATTATCTAGTATATTCTAGGAATCTTGAAATTTTAAAATATATCACATATGAAGCACATAGTAGTTTCATAAGTGTCTAGCACTTTAAAAGTTATTATTATTGTACTACTTCTATTATTACCATATTACTATTATTTGTACTATATCTAAGTTGCCTTGAATTTCCTAGATCCTGGATCCAGAAAAATTAAAATCATATGAGAGGGTTAATATACAAGAAAATTCAAAAGTAGAGTAGCAAAACTGGTTTTTTAAAAATTGCTGCAAATTTTGTTGCAAGTTTGAATACAGTCTTGGAATTCTTTGGGTAATATGGTAAAAAATTATCTCAGCTAAATTGTACATGATTTTTACCAACAGGTTAGTAGAAACTGGTAAATTTAAATAATGTATTTATATCTATTGCCTGAGCAAACATGGTCTTATTCAAGCCAAAATGTAAATTTGAGATCTTTCTCCTGTCACACTTGATATGGTTTGGCTGTGTCCCCACCCACATCTCACCTTTAATTGTAATAAACCCCACAGGCCAAGGGCAGGCCCAGATGGAAATAATTGAATCATGGGGGCAGTTTTCCCCATACTGTTCTCGTGGTAGTGAATAAGTCTCACGAGATCTGATGGTTTTATAAATGGAAGTTCCCCTACACAAGCTCCCTTGCTTGCCACCATGTAAGGCATGTCTTGCTTCCCCTTCAGCCATGATTGTGAGGCCTCCCCAGCCATGTGGAACTGTGAGTCAACTAAACCTCTTTCCTTTATAAATTACCCATCTTGGGTATGTATTTATTAGCAACATGAGAACAGACTAAGACAACACTCATTCTTCCTTCGGTTACAGTATTAATGAGGTTATTGAGTAAACTGGATTAGAGAGAGGCCGACCAAAAAGCAACTTCATTTTTTCATACCACTGCATTTCTTTCATGGTCTTCTAAGTCTTTTCTCAATCTTGTGATATTCTGGGATTATGCCAAATCCTTTATCTTCATTTTCAAACATAAACAAATTATCTCATTTTCTATTAGATCTTCAATCTCTCATGAAATTCAAACTTATTTCCTCTCACAGCTCAGCCTGAGAAATCTTGTTTTCCCCACCCTGCCTTACTACTCATCACCTCCATTCACTGTGTGGTCTCAGGGTTCTTCTGGGAGTAGAATGGCATCTTAGTCTATTTAGGTGCTATAGCAAAATATCATAAACGGAGTGGCTTATAAACAACAGACATTTATTTCTCTCAATTCTGGAGGCTGGGAAGTCCAAGATCAAAGTGAACTGGGTATCTGGTAGGGCCCAAACTTCTGGCACATAGATGGCAGTTTTTTGCTGTGTCTTCCCATGGTGAAAGGGATTCACTAGCTTCTAACCCTCTGGGGTCTCTTTTATAAAGACACTAATCTCAGTCATGAGGGCAGAGCTCTTCCAAAGGCCTCACTTCCTAATACCATCACCTTGGGGATTAAGATTTCAACAAACAAATTTTAGGAAAACATAAGCTTTCAGTCCACTGCAAATGGGGAGAAGAAAAGAGGTGAGGGTAGATACAAAGCTACTGCTTGACTGGTAAATGTGCAGTCTGGCATGGGAACACTTGTCCAAATGCTGATCCTTCCTGTAATGAGTTTCTCAGAGATTCCTCCACTAAGAACTTTGGCTTCAATCCACTATCTCCTTATGCCTCTTACCCAGTCCCTGGAATCTTTAAGTCCACGTTTCCCTGTTTAAGGTTTTGCACAGTTTCTTCCAAGACAATTCAGAATCATATCCCTTCATCAGAGTTCTCATTTGGTCCCAGGGAAGCACACCTTTTCTCCACTGCAGATGAGATTGTGGTACATTCTTCTGAATATTCTATAATAACAAAGACCTAGCCAGCTTTTAAAATGTAGACTGTTTTTCAGACATAAGTCAGACATAAGTTCCCAAATCTCTCATATTTATAAAGACATTGTAGTAGGTACCAATAAGGTTCTCTTGACATCTTCTTTCTCCCCTATCCTTATATAGTCTGAAAATGAGTGATGGCTAAGTGTTGCCTGATATTTTGGGGGTCGTCTCTTACAAAGTTCTATAAGGATGTTCTGACACATTTTTTATTGTGAAAAGGTACCAATATATTTTGTTCTCAGATTTGGGGATCTCAGCCAATATAGAGACAAAAAGAATCATCCCTTTTGACGTCAGAATAAACAGAATAATTTATGTTACTTTCCCCTTTGTTTAACGATTCCCTTGAGAACAGAAGTCATGTTTTATGCAGCATTGTAGCTATTATAGCAAAGAGCACAGTGCATTGCATATGTTACATGCTCAATATGTACTGAATGAAGGTATAGTTAGGAGTAGTTTTACTACTTGTCTCATCTACCAAAACACAGCCAGGGAACTTTTCATTATTAGATGCAATCAGGTTCCTTACTGGCAAGAAAAAGATGGCATATCCAAAGAGTTTAACTAAAGAGTAGTAAATGAAAGAATTATTTGTGTGGGCCAAGACTAAGGAAGCCAAGGAGATAAAACACCTTAGAGATTAGTAGCAGTGAGAAGTCATTGCCACCCTCAGGTCTGAGAGAGTAAGGGGAAGGAATGATGTTCCTAAATCATGAAGGATGCTGGAGCTGTGAAAGACAAAGAGTCTGATGGGATCCAAGGTCAAAGCAGAAGGTTGTCACTGTCAGGACAGTGGCAAGGCAGGAAGAGCGTATGGGCATGAACCCAGGGTGATAAATACTCAACTTCTGTCTCCTCCCATCCTCCATTTTCCTGTCAGTTCCTGCCATTGGCTGAATCCAACTGGAAGCCAGATGGCAAGGGGACTTGAGCAATGTAGCTCTGGAGGTCAGCCCTGTGGGATGGAGAGGAAGACAGAGAAATGCACATAATGAATCATAGAAAAGGGTAGGTGGCAGGGAACAACAGCAGGCTACTACAGTTGGAAAAATCAAACTAGTGTATTTAAGCCATTAGGAGAAATACTACATAGTGTATAGTTGTCGTTTATAATCAACACGCTCCTTTTGTGGTCTACTTCATTTTCATGACAGAGTAAACACCTTTGAATAAAAATCTCAGATTTTAACTTTGATTTTTGTTTGTTTATTTATATGCTTTCTTCAAAACATGTTTGTAACAATTTGCAAAGATATTTAGATATAATGACAATCTACAAAGTATATAACGTGGTGAGATGAACTAAGATTAATTCTAAAGGAAAATATGGGTAGAAATGTTGGATTAATTGAAGTTAATTCACAGAATGTGGGCCATATTGTAAACCATAAATTTGGTTCTGTGATTTCTTGAGTCAGTTCTAAAAATATTTCTCTCACATAATATTTATTGAATCCCTATGATGTTTTTTAGATGCTAGAAATATGGCAGTGAGCAAGAAACAAGGTCATGCGGCATTTATATTTTCATGAGAAATAAAAAAAGAAAACAAACATATAAGATAACTTCAAATTGAGATAAATGTTATGGAGAAAATATACCAGGATAATAAGACAGAGTGACTAGGGCAACTCCGGGTAGTGTGCGTGAGATAAAAACCTCTTTGAGAAATAGTATTTATGCTGAAACTTCAATGATAAGAAAATAATCATCATGGTGAAGGGGAGTTGGAGCAAAGAATGGACTATGAAAAGATCTGAACCAGCTATATCTCACTAGTAACTATCACATTATTCCTAAAGGAAAATATCTTCAAGGTTGCAAACAATAAATACTTGCATAATATTTGGAGGTCAAAACTTCCTGTTTACACAGACAGAACCTCCTGTTTTATTCATTGTTGTATATGCTGCTTCTTTTTTATAACCATCCTAGATACTGTATTTTAATTTTCACCTCTGATCAGTTCAACAAAACTTTATTTAACAATTGCCATGTGTCCAAATATATAAAGAGTATATAGTTACAAGAGCTGTCATCACAGAGTATCACAAACGAGGTGGCTTAAACAACAGAAATTTATTTGCTCACAGTTCTGGAGGCTAGAAGACCAAGATCAAGGTGTTGTCAGGGTTGGTGTCTGGTGAAGCCTTTCTTTCTGGCTTGCAGATTGCCACCTTCTCATAGTGTCTTCATATGGCCTTTTCTCTGTACTTGCTTGGACAGAGAGCATGCTCTCTGGTTTCTCTTCTTCTTTTTGTAATGACATCAATTCTATTGGATTAGGGCTCTACCCTTATGACCTCATTTACCTTTGCCTCATTAAAGGCCCTATCTCCAAACCCTGTCATGTTGGGGGTTAGGGCTTCAACATAAATTTGAGGGTGGGAGATAAAATTCAGTTCATAAAAATCACAAAGAACTGGTATGTAAGGACTTAAAATAGTATAAAAGACAATATAAGAAAAAAAATCAGGTTTCAGATGGATTGACACAAACCAAGCATTCTAAAGGAAAGATTAATGAAGATTTGAGTTTTTCAAGAGACTTTTACAGAGAAAAGGCAACATAAGCTGAGTCTTTAAGTGTCCTGTTTGGGGGATTTTGAATCTGTTTACTGAATGAAAATAAGTATCAAAATTGTTTCCTTCATTGGGCTGCCATTTTTTATTATGATGGAACAAATACATTGGAAAATCACAAAGAAAGCACGCATGTGATCCATCTACCTGATAAAATGTTTAACTCACTAGTAAATGAATGCAAATTAAAAGAAGAAATTCTGTGGCTTTAACATCACATTATAGCCCAAATCCAATCATTTGTCACTACCTGCATTGCTCCCAGCTGGGCGAAGCTATCATCGTCCCTTGCATAGCTTATTACAATAGGTCACCTAACTGATCATCCTGCTCTGCCCTTGCTCCACTTCAGTCAGAGTGGTTTCTGTGCAACATAGGTTAAGCCATTTCACTCTTTTGTTCAAACTCTCTAATGGCATCCCATTTCACTCAGGAAAAAAAAGCCAATTTCCCTGCAAGTATCCTCAATTTCCTCTACCATCCCTCATTACATGCCTGAACTCATCTAGAAGAAAAGTGTCCTAACCCTATCGTGTATGACACCCAAGCTGGAACCTCAGTTTTACATTTAATAGGCTAGCAGGCTCTGGTGATGTTGTTTTTGGTAGGACAAATGTACCCCATAGTTGTGTATACATTGTTACACTTCATTCAATGTAAAATGGGTCTTTTGGTCAAAGGACATGTTATCAAGGAACCCATGATGATAGATGAGTTCTTGGATAACAGCACAGGTAGTAGTGGTGCTAGTGGTGGGCAGGAAAAACAAACCCACAAACAGACTCTTACCAATTTCAGCAAGGTGATATCACTCTCTCTCATAGGATGGACGGTCTGATATAACTGACTTGCCAGTAAGTGCCTGGTTGATGTACTCAAAAGATATCAATCTGAAAATCTGAGTCAGATATTCAGAAGCAGCAGTAGCTAGATAAGTCTTAATGAATGAAAGTTCATGCTATGGGACGCATGTATAGCCTCCATTCTTGCCATCATGGCATTTGGATCATTGGACAATTGCAGAAGTACTGGGCTGGCCAAGGACAGACTGTAGATGAATCATCCCATCTAACTGGTTGTGCAATAGCTTCTATGCAACATATGCTTTCTGGGAGGTCTTGATGTGAGACACATTGAATCCACTCCTATAAGTCTACCATCATGCTTTTTCACCAGATTTCTTTTTCCTGGTCCTTCAAAATTGTCTTCTAGACCATGAACAACCAACTGAAACATTTGAGAGGGTCTATTTATTTTCTTACCTTAGGCAGTTTCCACTTCCACACCAAGTTGGAGACCGGGGTATTGCTTGAATCTCTACCAATGAGAGGATTTCCTATCACTGTTTTTGAGGGCCACCCCTCATGGAGGCCTTTAAGGGTTAGCATTTTAATTTTGTCTTGCAGCATATTGAACTGTGTTATCGATGAACCAAACCTGGGTATCTTTCATCTTCTGGCAACTGATCATAGGAAATTCCCCATCAGGCAATAAATGTGAGCAGAGGAAGAGGAATAAGTGTAACGTACACAGATGACATAAGGTTTGGGTCATGTAATTTACCTGTGTCCAATCTTAATATATACCTTTGCTCCTGTGTCTGATGCAAATGTATGACTTGTAGGTTTGACAATGCCTAGCTCATGATGAGCGTATCTGGTTGCATGGTCGTTCAATATT
Organism: Piliocolobus tephrosceles; assembly: GCF_002776525.5. Taxonomy (NCBI): domain Eukaryota; kingdom Metazoa; phylum Chordata; class Mammalia; order Primates; family Cercopithecidae; genus Piliocolobus; species Piliocolobus tephrosceles. The sequence goes on along the minus strand of NC_045443.1, from coordinate 23,723,813 downwards.
TCATGATTATGTTCTTATTCTCTACTGTGGCCCAGTGCCATCCAAGAGATGCTTTTTGAGTGGTTAATTGTTCTTTGTTACAAACACATGGCCTTGCTAGACAATGAGTTCAGGAATCCACTGGGCCTACTGTAGGATGGATCTGAGTCAAAAGTCCATTTTTCACTTGATTGCCATAATTCCACACTCTGATGGGCCAGTGGACCACAGTGAGATTTGGAGTCCCAAAGGTTTAGCATCATTTCACATATAGGGTCATAATCCTTGAAAAGTTTAAGTATTTTCTCCCTTTTTTCCCATGCATGACTGCCCTAGAAAACGAACACAGGTCCCTTTGGTTAGGCTAGGAGGAATGTTTCCATGTAAATATTTGGCAGTGTAATAGGATTCTTCCTCAAAGAGAACCTCAAAGAGAACTACTTCATTCAGTCTGTGGATTGACTCTAGCTGGCAAGAGTGTTGTGGGCTGTGACTCACTTTGCTTTTAGAAATCAAGTAAGACTTTAGTAGAATGTCCATTTATACCAGTTGCAGGGTCACCATGATCATTTAATCATTAACAAAGGTTTCTGTAGGTCAAGCCATTCAGATTATTGCTACAGCCTGGCTGCATATCTCGGTAATTATCCACACCTTGTCACTGGCAATTAAGTATTCCACTTGACCTCTGTTATTCCAGGATTCCATCTGTTTTGTTAGAATCAGGAAGCTCTTTTCAGTAGTAATGTTTCCCAGCAGCATTCCTGACTTGTAGAGTTTATCAGATATCTTGGTGCTCCCTTTACCTATGCATTTCTCAGGGTCTTGGTGAAAAAAGAGTTCTCTAGATTCACCAGAAAAAAATAGATATGGGGAAGGTAAGTAGATCACATACAGTAAGTTTCACTCCAGCCCCTCTCTTAACTTTTGGATTTTGGCAGGGGTCAGCAAACACTTTTGTTAAAGGGCCAGATGAGAAAAATTGGGCATTGTGGGCAATATGATCTGTGTCATAACTACCCACCTCTGTAGTTTTGGTATGGAAGTTGCCAAAGACAATACATAAAATAACAAGTATAGCTGTGTGGCAGTAAAACTCTATTTACTAAAACAGTTTGCAGGCTGGATTTGGTCCATGAATTACGTTTTGTTGACCTGTGTCCATTCTACAGTATACCAAGAAAGTTCAGGCATTTATACTTCATTTATTGCTGGGTACTGTGGGTTCAGGTTTATGCTAGTCATTCAAGTAAATTGATAAAATTATTATCATCCCCCTTTGAATTATCAATCTCTGGTTAATGTACCAATATCAATAAATTCAATCAGATCAAATATCACATTATTGTCACCCTGTACTATCATCTTTAGAACCTACACACACACACACACACACACACACACACACACACACACACGTATTCCTCAGGAATAATTGGCAAAATCTTGAAATTCTCTTGGGGTCTGTGGTATCTCCACCTGTTCACACTTTGTACTTCTGATCTAATTAGATCTGAGTCTAGAGACACTGAGAAGCAGTAGACATGGATCATAGGGAGGACCAGCAGTTCCTTTCAAAGTCATGCCTTCATAAGAAGTCATTACAGGTCTTCAGGCAAGGGGAGGTTAGATTCAGATCGTGGAACAGGGGCTGCTTCTGCCAGGAAGGGAAGCTCAGAGGAATTTGTGAGTTCAACTCTTTGAACTTCACTGAAGATTGTTCAGATGTCACCATCCCAATTTTTAGGGCCTCTTCAGCTAGTGAAATGGTAGCTGAGTTTGGCGCTCTCTGTTAAAAACCCCAAAGGGAAGTAGATAATATTCAGGGCAGAGTTAACACATACTTTTTTGTTTTGTTTTTTGTTTTTGTTTGTTTGAGACGGAGTCTCTCTCTGTCGCCCAGGTTGGAGTGCAGTGGCGCCATCTCCACTCACTGCAAGCTCCGCCTCCCGGGTTCACGCCATTCTCCTGCCTCAGCCTCCGGTGTAGCTGGGACTACAGGTGCCCACCACCACGCCCGGCTAATTTTTGTATTTTTAGTAGAGACGAGGTTTCACAGTGTTAGCCAGGATGGTCTCGATCTTCTGACCTCGTGATCCACCCGCCTTGGCCTCCCAAAGTGCTGGGATTACAAGCGTGAGCCACCGCGCCCAGCCAACACATACTTTCTTCCCTGGCTTCTTATGGTACCATCTGAGCCTCACCATGACACTCAGCACCTTCCAACTGTAGTGATTATATCAACATAACATTCAATGGTAGACCATCATCTGACTGCATTTTTTAATTGACACATTGACACATTCATGTGTTGTGTGTGTGTATATATATATATAGTACATATATATGAAATATTTATATGTGCATATATATAACATGAAAGAATAAAGCATATTTTCAATATTGCATTGTTTTCCCTTCTTATTTGAGAGAGAAAGAACAGAAAAAACCTGGATTTCAAAATTTGCTGAGGAATAGATCCTTTTCCAAATTCAATTTTTAACATTCTTGCTTTTTAAATATTGAGCTTTCTAGTAGATATTAACCGCATCATTCTTCAGTTATTTGAGTTGAGACTTTACCTTACTTTTTTCCTCACTGATATACTATAGTATATTTCTCTAACTGGGTCTTCTTCCAGTTAGACAGCTTCCATTCAGATATCTCTTTGGAAATGTTCATAGATTTATAATTGTCCTTTGTGGTCCTTCCTGTTATTAACAATGATATTGTTTTATATGAAGATGGTTGTGGTGTTGGGCTGCATAACAGGCCATAATCAAAGGCCCTTCCTATAACCGTGCTCTTTGCCATGTGACTTTGCAGATCTTCCCACAATTTTTCTGCTATGGCCAATTGAATGGGGTAGCAGTGAGGGTATGCCATTTGCAGGGCCAGATCTTGAGAGACCTTGACTATTTCTACTTGTCCTCTTGTGCTGTCTGCCATTGACATGAGCGGAGTTTCCTCTCATTAGCTGCTGCCTTGTCAACATGAGCTCAAGCATAAACACACACGAAGTAAACCTAAGCAGAAACCCCAGCAGGTAACTATGCCTAACTTGAATGAGAGGTACCCAACTGGGTCAATAAACTTCCTCCCCACCCACAGATATATTACCTTAAAAAATGTCTCTAATAGTGTGGCACTGAGATTTTTGTTTATTTGTTATGTAGTTTTGTTCTGGCAATAGCTAGCTAATACAACAGTAATACATGGAGATTTTGTAGCAACTAATGATCCAGCTCCTTTGCATTAGTTTTTTATCATACAAAAAATGATGATTTCATATACATTTATTAATACAAATATAGCAAAATATTATCTGGCATACAACATGTTTTAAATTTAACTTTTTCTTGAGGTCAGTTTTTCAGAGTAAAAATCTTGGCTATAGTTATTTACAACAATTTCATTTTTGGATTTGTTTACAATAATTTTACTTTTGGATCAAATTGCATCAATAATATCCATTTAGTATTCCAATAATTCAAATAAAAAGTGCATTCTTGCTTTAAAAGTTTGTTCTTCTTTATTTAGCCTAAAAATTTTTAGACCATTGACATTTTTACAAAGTTGGCTCAGTATAAATATTCAGTTGTATTGATAGAGTTCTCACAGTTTTTAGTGTTCACATTAATGTGAAGTAACAACAATTCTTTTAAATTAAGACCCTAGTAACCACGTCCATCATCTTTCAAATATATTTTTCTGGGTTCCAAAGGAGTTTGCTTTATTCAATTAGTAGAAGGGTGATTATCTCACACAATAAAGACATCTTGGATGCAGTGTAGTTGGTGGTGAATAGTTTGCCTGATTTTTCAAGGAATTTGTTTTGTCAACATTGTTCTAGAATCTAGGAGTGTGAAATTGTGGTTTCTATAGAGTATAAACAAGTCTCATAGCTGGAAAGTCAAGTAAATTAATTTTAGTTCTTCACTTAAACTACTGCTGAGAAGTACTTCATTTCCCAATTCTTCCTTCTCTAAATAGATTAAGGGTTACATGAAAGTCAAGTTGTGCTCATTTGTCCTTTCTCTAGAGAGATTTCACCTGACTGCTTATTTATCAGTTTCTTCTTAACGCAATTGGTTTCTTTCCTTCCCTACTGTCCCTCTGTCCCTGCCTCCTTGACTTCTGTTGTTGCTATTCTCCCTTTATTTATTTCTTCCTATCTTCATGCTTTTGATTGACCAAAACTGAAGACAAACAATCTTAATATTCCTGACCTTTTAAAAAAGAAAACAAGGCAAAGAAACAACTCTTCAGAATAAAACAACATAATAATCTTATGGGATTATAATAATATTAGGACATGAATCTTCCTTGTACTCCCTCTGATTCAACTCATGGTTCCTATGTTGTGCTAAACACTCAATTGATTTGGCATTCAATAAATCCTTATTGGTCCATAAATTACACATTTTCGAGTGAAGCTCTGATTTATGGAGAAGAAGCTTCATAAAAGAGGAGAGGAATGACTATACTGGATGACTTTTATGGAAGAACTTGATTATCATAAACTTCAGGTTGACTTTCATAAAGATGAAAATAATTCTTTTCAATGAGAATGACTCAGATTCATTGATCACTTTTGTTGTGCCAGACACTGGACAAATATACAAAAATTATTAGTTACTCTAATGTAGTTAATGAGAAACCTAAGGAACAAAAGGTTTAGGTATCTTGTTAAGTCACAGAGTCAGGAAGTAGTGGAGATGGGATTGAAACCTAGGTCTTCATGAATGTGAAGTCTACATCTTTATGTTCTCTTCTGTTTAGACCTATAAAGTTGAAAGTACCAAAAAGACTCCATTCAAGTCAGAAGAATCTCTTATAAAATCATCCAACCACCAGCACAGACACATATATGAAGCAAGTTAAAATTTTTAGCAGAGACAGAAAACATCAAAAACGCTTATCAGAAGAACTTGTGATGCACAAGTGACACTCAGAATATTTGAAAATATATATGTGACTTTTTAGCCTCAAATCTTTCACATGCAGCCTTAAAGATTTTGGCAGTGCTAGGAGATGTCTGGAAGGAATCTATTCACATTGCCCTCCTTTCTAATGGAGAGAAACATGTTGTGCATCTCTCTCTCAAACTGGATTAGAAAAATAAATGTAGTAAGCCAGGTATCCCAGGGCTTGTACAAAGAAAGAGGATCTCATATCCCAACCTTTGTCAGCTCACCTTAGAAAGAAGAAAGTATGGATGAGCAATGGCTTCTCCAACTCCAAATGACCAAACACATTAATTGAGCACTGAAGACACACAGAGCTTTAGCTTAGGAAAAGGGGTTGATACAGAAGGCTGATGAGACAGGAGAACGTGCAATCTATTTGGAGAGAAAGATATTAACACAGTATAAAAGTTCTCAAAAGATGATACATGGTCATTTTGCAAAAATATTAGAGAAAATATGTTCTATAATAATTGAGAAAATAGAGAAAGACCTCTTCAGTAGATATGGTAAGGAAAAGGAAGAATCAGCAAAAGTAAAACAACTCAGCCTGAGGCAACTAAGGCAGGCCAGTAGAAGAAAAATGTAACTACTCTTGAAGATGGTATCTGCAACATAATGTATGTAGTATGTGACAGCCAGATAGGACGAGATACAGTGAGCCACGATTCTACAGTGGATGTCGTGAAATAATAATACTGTACATAGTACTTATTTAACTTTTATTATGTGCCAGGCACTTTTATGACGCCTTGCTACTCTAAGCGTGATTCACAGACGAATACCTTCAGCATTATCTAGAGCTTGTTAAAAATGCAGAATTTCAGTCCTCACCCCAGGCTTACTGAAAGAGAATTTGCATTTCAACATGATTCCCAAGTGATTTGTAAAGAACATTAAAGTTTGAGAAGCACTGTATCAGAATGCATTACTTGGTTAATTCTTACAACAACAATATGGGAAGGTACTATTATTAGCCTCATTTTATAGATGAGAGAACTGAGGCGCAGAGGACACAAAGAACTTGGATTAATTAAATGCCTGCAGTGAGTCAGTGGCAGAGTAGGATTCAAACCCATGCACCCAGAGCACCTGCCTTTACTGACTACATTATTCAGTTCCCTTGATCAGCGCACTGGGCACAGAAACTCAAGAGCAATTGCCAGTTGGATACAACCAAATATTTTCCTTCAGTAGCAATTACATTTCTTCTTTTAATTCAGGACTATGGGAAAATTTCAGGGTCTCCACTCAGAATAGAGGTAGCCAGAGTTTGAAATGAGAACTAAATTCTGTCAATTATTCAGAACATCTAAAAGGAAATAAATACATAGCTGATTGTAAATAATAAATGGTGTAGTTCTGTTTAATTTCTCAGGAAGTGGTAGATGTGGCATAGAGGTGAGTGTGGCTAAAGCAAGTGTCTTCTCTCAGGGTGTAAATCTGAAATGTCCCCTGGGCCTCCTCTTTGTTTCCATGTCAGTTTGTGGAGCGATTATTGCATTGTGTTACTGGAGTTAGAATTCCAACCACAGAGAACTCTTAGTCTTCCCATCTGCAATTGTTTATAATTCAAATTCTGAATTCAGATTCTAGATTTTTAATTATACTTATATTTAAGTGACAGGATTCCATTTTAAGTACAGTTGATCCTTGAACACTGTGGGGATTAGGGGTGCCAACACCCCCATGCCATCAAAAATCCACATGTAACTTTTCACTTCCCCCATATCTAACTATGAGTAGCCTACTGTTGACAGGAAGCCTCTCAGATAACATAAACAGTCGGTTAACACATGTTTTGTATGCTATATGTATTATGTGCTGTATTCTTACAATAAGGGAGCTAAAGGAAACAAAATGTTATTAAGGAAGAGAAAACACATTCACAGTATTGTACCGTATATATGGATACCTTAAGTTTACATCATCTGTTTACAAGATGAATCGTCCTTCTCAAAAGGCGGGCAACTGCAGCTGTAGACCTCAATCTATGGTACCTACCAAGCAATTCAACTTTTTCTTGTAATGTCATGACTTTTCTCTGCTTCTTGGGAACACTTCCAGCATCATTAGTGGCACTTCGTATGGGTCCCATGATGTTATTCAAGGTTTACTGTTTTGCACCTAACACAATGAAAAATACTAGAGAACCACGAGAGATCACTTTTTACTGTGACACGCAATTTACTGCAGAGGCGAACTGCTCACTCAGAAATGATTAGCATCACAGCATGGCTTAAGCAGACACTGGTAACACTTGAGCTCACCACCATAGCAACAAGCGGTGGCTACGAAGTTATTCCAGTAGCACAGTATGTGCACTACCGTTGATTTTATGCAGTTGCAATTTAATAACACATCTTTACATTTGTTTACATTTTTCTCGATTGCAAATGGCACCCTTACAGTGTGTGTTTATGTATGTAAGTTTTGATAAATTTTAACTTTTTATAATAGATTTGTGTATGTTTTATGGGAGCAAATGATAAGACTAGAAGCTACATACATTTTATATATTCATGACATACTTGACATTTTCTTATTTTTAAAAACTATTTCTAGGCTATGCAGTTCATCTGTGAGTTTTTTCAAATCGTCTCAAATCTCCAAAATTTTTTCCAATATATTTATTGAAAAACTCTGTGTATAAGTGGATCCACGCAGTTCAAACCTATGTTGTTCAAGGGTCGACTGTACATTCTGCAAATTCCTGTTGCCTCTTTGTTTTTTTTTTTTGGTGTGAGGGAAGAGCCCTCACACCGTCCGTGTGGTGCCACAGCTTTCTTTACTATCTCCTTAAAAACTTTTACTGATTTGCTTGGTCTGTTCATGATGTTACTGATCCTAACTCTGAGGAAAAATTTCCACGTTGAAATGTGATGGAAAAGGTTCCCCCAGAGGATAGAGAATCTTGGAGTAAATGATAATTTCTGGGCATCTCAATTTATTGTCCATCTTGCCTTCTTGTAACCCCCCCACCCCGGAGCTTTAAAATTAACCATTCTGCCAGCTGTCATGTAAGCTGCGTATGTTCAAAGCCACTTTAGCAAACAGCAAGACAGGTTATCTTTTGAGTAATGTATGTAGATACTACTAAGGCTGTCAAGCTATCAACGACTATTTTACTATCTATCCTGAAAATAATCTTGTGAAACTGGGTTAAAGGGGAATGAAAATCTACCACCTTAATACTCAAATAAAATTAGGATGGTCCTCATGTGCATCCCATATGAAGATTTAAATAAATAACATAGAAAACCAGCTAAAATTTTTATAAACACATTCTTTTCAACACTGTGAAATAAGTCATTGGCAAATTAGCAGAATTACCTTCACTTTTCTGTGGATATGGACATCACTCTTTTGTTTTTTACAGAAAGAGAATATTGAGTGCTGTAGAGTGAAGCTAGAAATTTCAAGAGCTATATTTTTGAGCATGAGAAATATCACATTTGTAAAATGTGAGAAGAAAAGATAAGAGGCAAGCTCTACTTACACTGTTGTACAGTAAAAGTGCATGGCAGTTGGAGGAGACAGGCCGAGATCCTACTCATGACAATGTTACTATGACTTGATCCTCTTTGTGTGCTCTGAGATAAATTCCCTGCTATGCTCTGTACTTCAAGAAGCTGTTATCTGCAGACTAAAATTCAGGGCTAAGATCCACCACTGTGGTGGGAGATTTGGGGGCAGGAAGCAGGATGACAGGGCACCTCTTCCCTATTCTGCTGGATCACCAAAGGGGTTGCATCTCTTCCAGGATACCAGGACTCTCTGGACATACCTTTCCAGGGAGGTCCCTGGTGGACAGCTTCTGGGCTCTATGAATGCCACTGCCTCCTTTTGGATGATAGCAACTTTCTTCTGTTGCTAACCTCGGGGTTGTCTTACTGTACCTTCTTTAGCACTTAGCACTTCTAACATCCTTTTAACTGGTGCTTTGTATCAAATGCCCTCTACCGAATTACTGGTGGTCAGTTCTCTTTTCCCAGATAGATCTGATGTATACTAAATCTCTTTGAATCCCCGTTTCTTCATCTGCAGAATTAAATAATGCCTTTCTTTGATGTTTGTCACAGCGACTACAGAAAACATATATATCATTTGCCAGGCCCCAGCCAAATGCAGGTTTTTCTACTGAAAATGTTATTAAAATAAAACCATTCTCATTTGTTTAGTTTTTGCAAAACCTGCTTCAATGTCATAATGGCAGGATTGTGTAGTTTCTAAAGAGACCATATAGCTTGTAATGCCTAAAATACTTGCCATTTGGCCCTTTTCAGAAAAAGTATGCTGACTCCTGGCATAGTTTTGTCTCATAATAAGTGTTCCCTAATTGGTAGCTTCCATTTTTCTCTTACATTGTATATTTCTAGTTTTAAGTCTTCATTATGATGCTGCATAGGGAATTATCCTAGAGGTGACATTAAAGAGCTCCTGTCTGTTAGAATTGGGAGGGGAAGTTAGACATGATCTATTTCTGTCCCCCATTTTCAATTGATTCCTGTGGTTTATTTCCACACTCAGAGTCTTTGACAGTAAATCAAACTCAATAAACAGAAGAGTAGCTTAACATGGGTGATCCATGTAATAGGTAAAGAAAGCTTACGTTATTGAAATAAATATCTCAACTGTGTATGAAGTGACGAAGTGTCACAAAAAAAGTACATTTTAAGTTCTCACTTGTGTGTGTGCTGCAAATGATATATATGTTTTCTATAGTCACTAGGACAAACATACATTCCCCTGGGCTATATGACCCTGCAGCCAATACAGCCAATAAAAACTCAGTGGAAGAAAAAGTGCTTAACCTACTCTCACAGACAAAGCCAAAGTGAGCTTCAGTTTGGAGAGAATTGGCAGGTTAATTAAGAAGTCTGTTGATAATTATGTTAAGAGCACTAACAGCTTGATGTTACTTGACATATAGATGTAACTGATGTTTTTGTGAGAAGTTTAAAATTAGGTATGTGGAAAATTTGCTGTATACCTTGTTACAAGATCAATGGGTTCATACACCAACTGTGCAATAACAGCCCAGTACAGCAAGACCTCAGGGTTTGCAGAAGAGAAATAGGTTAAGGATCATAGGGCGGCCAAACGAGGAGACGGGAGGGACCCTTGAAATGGATCTCTCCTAGATCTGGGCTAGGATTGCTAAGGGAATCATGGAAGGCAAGGGGCTGGAAAACTGGGGTCGTTGCTTGGTTGGGGTAAGGGAGATGAAATCATTAGGATGTAGAAACTCCTTTCTTTGGTGATTCAGCTCCTCTTTGGGTCTTTTAGATCAGTGGATGTTAGTGGTATGCAGGACCTGAAAGAACATCTCAAAGGGAAAACAACATTTCACAGTGCTTAAGCTATTATCTATAAGGTGGTTAGGGGAACTCTAATCTTATGACAGGGTCTACATGATTCTGAGGCGCTAGGCAGCAAACCACTCTGAGGAAGCAGGTCAGAAAACTGGCTGATCTCATGATGAATGCTGAATATGCTCAGGCTGGGCATATTCTCATTTCTCCCCTCTCTTCTTCCCTGATTAGTCTTATAAAATTCATAGGGATGCGTTTAGCCTCTGCCAGTGACTTTTGCCCAAAAGTTGAGTGTGACCTTTCGTAATTGGAAGATGTATATATAAATTCAACTCTAAGACATTTTATAAGGATGTAGTTGATAAAGCATGAGAAGATTGCCTTAACTCTCCAAAATTTATTCTTTTAATTATAAAATTGGAATGTTATAATGTTGCATGGCATTTATGAGGAGTAAACAAGTAAAAAAAAGTAAAATGTTTAGCTTAGAACTTAGAACACAGCCAATTAAATAACTGTGCTGTAGTTTCATTCCCTGTTTCTTCGGGACACAAGTAACAGCCAGTTGATTCTCATTTAAAACACATTATCTTGTTCTAACTGATTAATATCAAGCATTGTGTTCTAAATAGGAGAGAATCATGCTTCATATTTCTTCGAATATCTGACTGATGGAAGTCCAAGCATAAAGGCATGGGACAATGGGTTGGTATTATGACAAAATGGCAATCTAATCACAGCTTTTGCATACTTTTAAGTCATAATATGTTTTGAATGAAGAAATAGTAACATTATAAAAGATGTGGCTGGGCATGGTGGCTCATGCCTATAATCCCAGCATTTTGGGAGGCCGAGGCACATGGATCACCTAAGGTCAGGGGTTCTAGACTAGCCTGACCATCACGGTGAAACCCTGTCTCCACTTAAAATAGAAAAATTAGCCAGGTGTTGTGGCACATGCCTGTAATCCCAGCTACTCAGTAGGCTGAGACAGGAGAATCGCTTGAGTCCAGGAGGTGGAGGTTGCCATGAGCCAAGATTGTGCCACTGCAATCCAGCCTGGGTGACACAGTGAGACTCCTTCTCAAAAAAAAAAAAAGAAGATATGACCTCAGTAGACTATATTGATAAGTTTTGTTTCATTTTTAGAAGGAATAGAGTGAAGAGTAAATATTTTGAATTCATATCATCATAACCCTCATTAGAAAAAAAAAGTTGTTCTAATATGTAACGGAAACTGCTAAGTAGCCTTAACTCATTTCTATTGTGATTATTATGTTTATAATTATATACATTATTATAAATATAGATATAATATATATTATAATGTTTCCTATAAAGAAACTTAATGCCCATAGACAAGGCTCAGGCATTCATACACACACACACACACACACACACACACACACACACACACCTAAAATTGTTGAAATATTTTGTTAAGACTCAAGAATATCACTTTAAAATGATGGCAACGAAATGATAGGGTTTTATTATCAGCTCAGTGAATGATTTCAGATCATTCGAAATATTGCATGCTGAATTTAGTGGTTTTAAAGGTACTCTTGTGTGTGAAAAAAGTCCTTACTATATAGACGAGTTAAAAAATCAATATCATGAACATCTAAAACTCAGAAAAAATACGCATGAAGGATTTACTCCATTTGCCAGAAAATGCTGATGCCATTGGATAACCCCACAGACTTACTACAAATCTATTCATACGCATATCTTGAGCAAAGGACACCCACGTTAGGTCAAAATGAATGACTGGCCAGGTGAAAAACAACTAAGAAAATATTTTTCGTTTTAGTGTCTGAAGAGCCTGTGTGATGACTAAGACAATCAGATTAAACCTATATTAATTTGGTATCATATTTTAGGCTAGTTGGAAAACAGGTTGCTTAAAAACCAAATATTCTGAGTATTGTGAATCTAGACTTAATTTCAGGAAATTGGAAGCTGCCTGAATTTTTAAAATCTGATCACCTGTAACCAGAACTTTTCAGCTGGAATATCACATTTCAGAATTTCTCAGTTCTCATCACAACAAGTATCAAATGAATACAGTGAAGAGAAAGGGAGCAGAGAGTATATTCAAAAGTCTCAGTGGTGCAAATTAAAAAATCAAGCAGTGGCACAATGGCTCACACCTGTAATTCCAGCATTTTGGGAGGCTGAGGTAGGTGGATCACTGGAACTCAGGAGTTCAAGACCAGCCTGGGCAACATGGTGAAACCCTATCTCTACTAAAAATACAAAAAAAAATTAGCCCAACGTGGTGGTGGGCGCCTGTAATCCCAGCTACTTGGGAGGCTGAAGCAAGAGAATTGCTGGAACCTGGGGGGTGGAGGCTACTGTGAGCTGAGATTGTACCACTGCACTCCAGCCTGGGCAAGAGAGCAAGACTCCATGTCAAAAAAATAAATAAATAAAAATCAAGCATTACATGTTACTTAGCATGAATATTTAACATTGTAGACTCAAAAGCTATGCAAACTTTTATCAATGCTTCTGAGTTCATCTGATCAAACTTCTTCCCTCCAATGTCTTAGTATCTTATTTTTCTCTTACAAACAGTAGTAAAAGACACTCTACTACTTTAGTTATCTTAAAAGTGAGAGTCATTGAAAAGTAATGCTCTGGAATTTTCATCCAATAAGCTTGAAAAATTAGCACAACAATAAGTCAATTTTGTATTTCTGCTTCATGAAAAAAAGGAATTCCACTTCCCAGAGGAAGGTATAGAAATACTGTTCATCATAATTATGACGGTGTAACTAGAAATGTGAGGCATAAACACATTTAGTGCAAAATGTAAATATTGCAACTAAGCGGGTTGGGCACCTGGGTCTCATCTGGATTTCCCTAAAACCAGCTATAGTACTCAGGTAAACACAGGTGTAGGTCTTTTCAAACTTGCAGTATGCTATTCTAAAATTATATGCTAACTCATCTTGTAATGGCCACTTTAATTAACAGCTGCACAAGCTTCAAAAATTAACTAAAATGCAGTAACTTTTGGCAGTAAATGAGGAAGTTTATATATACACACACATGCACACGTATACGTAAAATAAAAATATATACCTGAAAATAAAACCTTTTTTTAAAAAAAATATGGTAACAGACATATAGAAACAGATAAACCTAAATTAAATGGAGAGGTAGCAGGGTATTTTTGGAAGGAAAATATATTCTAGATAACGGTAAAAAGAAGTGGTAAAATATAGAAATGCAAAGTGCCCTCTTTGTTTACTTATTCAGAAAGGATGCCTGTCTAAAACTAAGATGCCTATTAGCTAAGAGTAGAGGGAGCAATTTATGCTATCAGGAACCTTCTTCTTTTATGGCCCACTGAGTTCTTAGCACACATGTACTCTCCACAATTAGCTTTTCTTGGGGTCCATTGCATATAAAAATGTGTAAGGATTTGAAAAGCCACTATGAGGTAGGAATGGGGTTTCTCATCTGAGGCTTCTAACTGACCTAATGAGACAGAATTTACCACTCAGGACATGATCTAGAAAAATCAAGGGTAGGCCAACATTTTAATACTGATCGCTGCAAATAAGGGCAATACAAATTTGGGGATGACTTATATTGAAATTTCATAAGAAACAATGAGAAATTAAAACAGAATTTAGTATAACTTTTTGCATGGTAGATGCCATTTAAAGATATAACTACTTCTTATATAAACAGTGGGAGGGGCTCAGAAGAAAGAGCTTGAACAGAAATGCAGATGATAGTTTCAAAAGTGTGCTTGTAGTGAGTCAGCATTCTTCCATATCTCTACATCTTCCCAGGTCAGCCTTCTATGCAGTGTGTGCATATCTTTTATGGGCAGTAACACAAGTTGGCAATTTTAATGGGCTGGGGCTCCTGTGACACTTGGCAGGGAGCAAGGTCTTAGAGAGATCGCTACTCTAAGAATACTGCACATTAAAAACAAGTTTCCCAAGACATTTCAGCCTAGGAGTTTTGTTGTTGTTGTTGTTGTTTTCTGAAATGAAGTCTCACATTGTCACTCGGGCTGGAGGGCAGTGATGCGATCTCAGCTCACTGCAACTTCTGCCTCCCGGGTTCAAGCGATTCTCCTGCCTCAGCCTCCCGAGTAGCTGGGATTACAGGCAACTGCCACCGTGCTTGGCATTTTCTTTTTCTTTATATTATTAGTAGAGATGGGGTTTTACTATGTTGGCCAGGGTGGTCTCAAACTCTTGAGCTCATGATCTACCCACCTCAGCCTCCCAAAGTGCCAGGATTACAGGGGTGAGCCACTGTGCCCGGCCGCCTATGATTTTTATAGTAAGTGTAAAACATAACCTTCTGTTGTGAGTGAAAGTTAATGAACAAGTTCTTCATCTACCTCCAAAATTTTCATTCATTCAGTTATATCTGACAGAAATTCAAGGTGTGTCGGATGTACTCAGAAATCATCCTTGACTATTCCCAGAATCTGGACCCCATTCTAATATCTGCTACTTACAATGCTATTTGAGAATGATACCGAGTCACTTCATACTTCTCCCTGTGGCAAAGGTATGAGCTAATACAATCAGCATTTATGGTACCAGATAACCCAGAATTTCCTATGCCATCATTGAACTGAAGCCATTCTGTCTTTCACCCAGAAGTGGGAAGAACTATGTCCTGCACACACCGGAGAAGTGCTGCTTATGATGCCAAGATAAAGAAATATCCACTATGAAAATAGCTCCTTTGGCTTCAATCTGCAGCCTGTTTCCTATGGGGCCCAACTACAGTGCTAGGGGAGGACCACAGATTTGACATCTTGCAGCCTTCTCTGGATACACACACACACACACACACACACACACACACACACACACACATCTCAAAGGTCTACTATCCCATCACTTCATCAAACATACCAGCTATGATAAAATTCTCTTAGTTCACTGGGACCCTGGCTGCCAGTATTTGACTGAAGTAAATTGACGATTTGTGGCAAGTCCTTTTGGATTTTTACTCATACTGCAGTCAGATGCCTCTCCCTGCCTTTATGATTTTTTCCAGCACCAATTTTTATTTCTAGGTAACTTGCTAAAATGAGTTATTCTTATGGTTTAATGTCCTTCTCTCCCAACCCCATTCCAAAGCTAAGTGTAATGGTCTTTGCCACTCTTCTTAACAGGAAAGGTGGTCTGTTTCCTGTTGAAACAACATGGTAGCATTTTTTAAATTCAATAAAATTGGCAGTATCTCATAAAATACATTCATGTAAGAAATAAAGATTTGTGTTCTAGTCATTCCTCCATCAGTGAGGGGTCCTGTGACCTTTGGAAAGTTCCTTAATTATCCCCTGATTTGATTCTATAAAATGTAAATTGTGATAGGCATTACTTAATGGTGTCATAGGAAATAGTGAGAATGATACTCCAGGAAATCTTTGTAAATATATATATTTAAAAGATAGGTATATATAGAGATATATATATCTCTATATCACAGATGTCAAATCTGTGATATTTTAAATAATTTTTACATTTAATATTTTAAATTAAATGATTACCTTTCATATTGCAGGCTTCCAATTCACAAAGTCTTCATCTTTAACAGAATGCCCTTATCTTATTCGAAAATACAGATTTTATTTTTCTCAAGTATGTCAAAGTTTGTTTATGAACAGATAAGTCTTGCATGCCCCATAGACTATAAAAAAAAAAAAAAAAAAAAAACTTGCAGTAGTACTGAAACCTGCTGTTCTCTCTCCCAGTTTTTCCCATTTAGTTCAAATGTTCAACTGTTTAGCAGGCTGAGATAACTTAATCAATGAAGCTCTTATTTTTGGCATTCTCAGATTCCAAATTAAAATTACATTATATTTTTTTGGGAAAACCCCCCACCAGTACCATCTGTGAATTGAATGGTGTCATTACATCAAAGTACTGCAATTAGAACAATAGGGTAAAATTAATGCCAATGTTAAGTACAGATGTGCCAAATATGATGGGTAGTTGATACACAATTCAAATTGACGACCACGTGCAATGTGGAAAGTATCCAGGCATAACCTCAGATCCAGTTGGCCAATGGATGTCATGATTGCCTCACAGAGAACATATTTAAAAGAGATTTATTTGGCAGTAAGAAAAAGTTAGTTTCAAAAGACCATAGTCTATCCTTGGTTACTCATGCAAAGCTTTCATTATCTCAGGATAAAAATGGGCGCAAAGAAGATAATCCAAAGAGTATACAACATTCCATAACCATGAAACAAAATTCCCACTTTTTTCTGTTTAGGAATAGAATATTCGGTATTTGCATTACATGGTAGATCATATGGCATTACTAGTCGAATAGTGCTGCTTTTCCACTTTCGTAGCTGAGACAAGCTATTCGCTTTATCATGCAGTGGGGGTTTCTTAGTATATGTTTATAGCATAATACATTTTATTATTTAGGTTCACCATCTGTAAAACCAGATTTTTAAAATGAATGATCATGGACTAGAATTCCTTTCAGTTTGGTATCTTCTGATGTTTGGGATGAATGTTAATGCTGAAAGAGTGGTTTTATGCAGACAATCATAAGCTGTTTAATTGCCATCATTTCATGTTGGTGTATTTGACAAAATGTGGTATTAAAAGGAGAGATATGAGTGGTTCAAGGTGTAAAAGTATCAATGAGTCATTGGCAGCTATCTCTATTAGCACTTCAACTACAAATTTTTATGTGAACATAATTTTGCTACTCAACCTAGAAATTTTTAGCAACAAATTTAAAACAAACATTTTTTGGGTGAATAGGCATAATTAACCTCTAAGCCTCATAGCAGCAGCTTTTATTTAAGCAAATACGTTTCAGAAATTAGACAATATTTATAAAGCTAGAATAACAGTTTCTAGGTCAACAATTATGTGGAGATATGAACTGATGTGTTTCTGTTCAGAAGGCTATCTTGAACTGAGGTCACGGTGATATTTTTCTATAGAACAAAAAACTGCAGTTGAAGAATAATGGCACATCCATGTTCTTTTCTGAAATGCTACATTTCCACATTCTTTTCCTTCATTATTGCTCAACTTTTTGAATCTTGAGATTTAAAGTGGAGAAGGGAACATACCAAGAGGCATAAATTCTTATATCTTTTCACCACTTGTCATTATGAATCCAGATATTTACCAAAAGTCACTTTATGAGTAGTAGTAGTGTTTATCATAATATTCCCCCCAGTAAAATACTCTTATCCAAATGACAAAAAGACTAGGTTAATTTATAGTAACTTAGAACAATATGTACTTACTGAGAATGTAATATATACAAGGGGCTACAGACGAAACATTATTGACTAAACAGCTCTTAGGGTACTTGTCATCTTAAGAGATCCAAATAATGGAAGGCAAAGCAAAAATGAAACAAATGATATGAGAAGTGTAAGAAGTTTTAATAAGGAGAAGTCACTTAGGTTGTAGGGATCAGGATCCCCTGCAGAGCAGGGTGTAGTTTTGGGCTGAGTTGATGGAGACTCCAGGTGGAGTAAACAACATGAACAAATGTAGGAAAAAATCTAGGGAGTAAGAATCATTTAGTTTACCCTACACGGTGAGAAATGAGAGTGACTTGGACTAGAATGGCAGAGGACTAGGATGGTGAGATGGGGCATGGCTCTGGAAATAGTTGGATTGTAGAGGTTCAAGAATTGGATAATTATTAGAATGTGAGGGATGAGAAATGACGAAGAGAAAAGGTTGACTACAATTTTAAGTAGAGTGTGGATGAAACATCAGAAGCAAATGTTAAGCAGCACTATTTGTATCAGCTCTGTAGGTCCTGAAGAATCTCGAATATCCACCCTGTTTTGGCTTATGCTAAAAAAAAAATTATTTACAGTTCAGGTTAGTGGGAAGGAATCTGCAGAAATGACTTTGAGGGCAACAAGAACCGTAGACATGGACAATGTCAGGAATACATTCTTCTCCATCTCCTCTGACCCTTTACTGGCTTCATTCTCTAGGACAGCGTATCCACACATTAATGAGTTTCAAGCTTACAACCTTGCAGTGCTATGATTAACCTTTCCTCAAATTCCATTTGAAAATTTCAGGAAAAGACACTGAGTGTTCCAGCTGAATCCCATGACCATACCTGGACCACTTACTGTAAACCACTGTGAATCATGTCTTCATTCTTTAGGCCAATGGGCAGCCTACCTCTCTCTGCAGAAGCACCCATTTGGTATGAGGGAGCATTTTCCAGAATAATAGAATGAGGGTGGGAAGGGAGAACAAGTAAAACAGTAACTATTCATTAAGCCAGACTTAAGACTGACATATTTAATATATTGGTAAATAAATATATGATACATAAATGTAAATATATTAAAATAAATATGTGTATATAACACATTATATAAATGTATATTTCCCTGTTATTATCTTTGCCTCTTCCTATTTAAAGATAATCCTTCTAGTAGATGATATTTTCACTCGTTGACTTGAAGACGTTGACCCAGCAATCCCCTTTCTCTCTCCTACACCGTCAGATTTCCCCTATCTATGGGATCTTTCCCATCAGCACACATACTTGCTATTGTTCTTCCATCATAAAAATAAACTTTCTCTTAACTCCATCTTCCCCATTAGCTACTCTTTTTCTCTGCTACTCTCTTGAAACCAGCATCTTTACTCTGACTTCAATTTATTTTTCTTTTCTTTTCTTTTTCTTTTTTTTTTTTTTTTTTTTGAGATGGAGTCTCGCTCAGTCACCCAGGCTGGAGTGCAGTGGCGCGATCTCGGCTCAATGTAAGCTCCACCTCCTGGATTCACGCCATTCTCCCGCCTCAGCCTCCCGAGTAGCTGGGACTACAGGCTCCCGCCACCACGCCTGGCTAATTTTGTTTTTGTGGTTTTAGTAGAGACGGGGTTTCACCGTGTTAGCCAGGATGGTCTCCATCTCCTGACTTTGTGATCCACATACCCCCACCACCCCCGCCCCACCTCCCGAAGTGCTGGGATTACAGGTGTGAGCCCCATGCCCGGCCCAGCTTCTTTCATTTTATTCTCTCTTAAGCCCACTCCACCAGGCTTCTGTCCTCACCACTTTACCAATAGAACAGGCTTACAGATTTTATCAATTACATTCACGTTGACCAATTCTTGAACCCCATTTTATTTGACCTATCAGCAACATACTACATCATACTACATACAATCATTCCTTCCTTGCAACCTTTTTTTTTTTTTTTTTTTTTTTTTTTTTGGTCTTGCGAACTGAATTTTCTTCTCCTATTGGTCTCTCCTTAGTTTTCCTTGAGCTTCTTGCTGATCATTGATGACTTACTGTTGGAGGCATGATGGCTCCAACCTTGACCCGTTCTTTTCCACATTGCCTACTCAAAATCCCTATGCAGACATCCATGATACCTCAATTTAACATGCATGAAACTTAACTTTTTAATATCCATCCCAAAACCTACTCGTACACTGTGATGGGCTGAATTGTGTCTCTCCTGCCCCCCTAAATTCATATGTTTAAGTTGTAACCCCTAGCACCTCAGATTGTGACTGCATTTGGAGATAGAGCTCTTTAATGAAGTAATTATGGTAAAATGAGATCATACAGGTGAGCCCTGATTCAATCTGACTGGTGGCCTCATAAAGCCAAGTGCGGCAGCTTACACCTCTAATCCAAGCACTTTGGAAGGCTGAGGCAGGCAGATCAATTGAGGCCAGGAATTTAAAACCAAGGCGGTCAACATGGCAAAACCCCATCTCTACTAAAAATACAATAATAATAATAATAATAATAATAATAATAATAATAAGCCAGGTGTGGTTTTGCATGCCTGTAGTCCCAGCCACTTGGGAGGCTGAGGCATGAGAATTGCTTGAACTTGGGAGGCAGAAGTTGCAGTGTCGAGACTCCATCTAAAAAAAAAAAAAGAAAAAGAAAAAAGTAGACAAGTGCTAGACATCAGTGGACGTAGAGGAATGTCCATATGAGAACACAGCAAGAAGGCTGCTGCCTGCAAGCTAAGGAGAGAGGCCTCAAAAGAAACTAAACCTGCTGACACCTTGATCTTGATCTTGGACTTCTAGCCTCCAGAACTGTGAGAAAATAATTCATGTTGTTAAAGTCACCCAGTCTGTAGTATTTTGTTATGGCAACCCTAGCAGATTAATATACACACAGTCTTCCCCAAGTCAGTTCAATACAATTTCATGCTTCTTTTGCCCATGCTCAAATCTATAGAGTTATCCTGGACCTTTCTTTTTCTTCCATCCTGTGTTCATCCTTTCAGAAATCCTGTGGTCTCTAAGTCCAGAATCGAATCTACTTTTCACCACCTCTTGTACTACCTCCCTTGCTCCAGATCATCATCATCTCTTGCCTTGATGACTGCAGCAGCTCTTTAACCACTTAACCTGATTTCATCTTTGCCCCTCTCCCCACCCCTATCCTCCCACAGTCTATTCTTCATACCTCAGCTGGACTGATACTTTAAAAAGTAAGCAAAAAATGTCAACTCTCTGCTCAACAGCTCCCCATTTCACTCAGAGTAAAAGCCAAAATTCTTACTTGCCTTCAGGGCCCTAGAATACCTCTGATCACCTCCCATGCCATTTCTGACTTCATTTTCTCCAACTTTCTCTTTCACTCACTCAGCTCCATGTATATTGAAGGCTTTCAGCCTTAGGGCTTTGCACAAAGTGTCGCACCTGCCAAAATCCTTATCCTCCGAAATATTTTATGCTTGCTCATTTCCTTTAAGTCCTTGCTCAGATGTCACCTCAAAAGTCCTACCAGCCCGAGTTATTTACAATGAATATCCCCTCTAATGCCTGTACTGCTGACCTTCCTTTCCACCATCTGACATGCTATGTAATTTTGTTAACATAATATTTTAAAATCTGTTTTGTTGTATTTCTCCTCTAGAACGTAAAATCCACAAAAGTAATGATTTTTCATCTGTTTTGTTCATTCATGTGTCAATTGCCTTGAATACCTGCCACATGGTAGGTGATCATGAAATCTTTGTGGAATAAATAAAGGAATGGAATATAAGGTAGAAACAAATGTTAATAAAAAAACACCCAGCTTAAGAAATAAAATATTACTAAAACTTTGAAGCCGTCCATGTACTTCCCACATTTACCTTTCCTCAAACAGAAGCAGTATTTCTTACTTACTATTCCTTTGAATATCTTCATAGTTATACTATATACAAAGGTATCCCTATGCTAACATACAGTTTTTAGTTTTGTGTGTATTTTAAATTGAAAACGTGTAACTGTGCTTGCTCTTTTCCCAATATTATGTTTCAGGATTCAGGATTTCTGCTAAATAAACAGATGATAGCTGCTCTTGCCAAAGGGGGAAAATTGGGTGTAACTATGTGAAATAATTGATATGTTAATCTGTCTCACTATAGTAACCATTTTACTATATATGTATCTTATAATATCATGTGGCATAATACCTTAAATATACACAATAAAATTCATTTCAAAAAATAAAAAGTGCTAGCCTCTCGTTTGCAACCTACGTTGCAAATCTTTTCTTCCAGCGTGTCATTTGCCTTTTGAATTTGCCAATGGTGATATTTATCATTCATAAGAATTCTATTTTTAGACATTTAAATTTACCAATATTTAATTATAGTACAAATAGATTTTGAGTCACAGTTTGAAAGCCTTCTCTCTCTCATCAGGTTCTAAAGTGATTCATTCACTTTTTCTTTTTTTTTTTCTTTTTTTTTTTTTTTGTTGAGACGGAGTCTCGCTCTGTCGCCCAGGTTGGAGTGCGGTGGCCGGATTGCAGCTCACTGCAAGCTCCGCCTCCTGGGTTTACGCCTTTCTCCTGCCTCAGCCTTCCAAGTAGCTGGGACTACAGGCGCCCGCCACCTCGCCCGGCTAGTTTTTTTGTATTTTTTAGTAGAGACGGGGTTTCACTGTGTTAGCCAGGATGGTCTCGATCTCCTGACCTCGTGATCCGCCCGTCTTGGCCTCCCAAAGTGCTGGGATTACAGGCTTGAGCCACCGCGCCCGGCCCACTTTTTCTACTTGTATAGTTTTACGTTGTATATTCAGACCTCTCATGAGAGATTTAGACTTAGAGATTATTTTTCTATGTAGTGTGAGGCATGAATCCAATTTCATCTTTATACAAATGGCTGTCCAGTTACAGACTATTAAAACTTCCATCCTTGTCCCAGATGATCTGACAATTTTTAATATGGTACTAGACATATCAAAGAAGTCACCTTTTATTATCTTTAGCTCCTTGATGCCTGTTGATATGGCCGTATTCGTATTCCAAAACACAATATTACATCTTTAACCTTTTCTTTTTTTAGAGTCCACATATATGTGAGATTATACAATATTTTTTTTTCTGTGTCTGGCGTTTTTCACTCAGCAAAATGTACTCTATTCATAGTCTATTTGTGTTGTGGCAAGTGGCAGGATCTCCTTTTTAAGGCTGAATAATATACCCTTGTATATATACCATAATTTCTTTATCCATTCACCACTGATCAATATTTAAATTGTTTCCATATCTTAGCTATTGGAAATAATACTTCAGTGAACATGGGAGTGCAGATATATTTATGGGGTGATGATTTCTTGGGTATGTACCCAGAAGAGAGATTATGGGTCATATAGTAATTCTGTTTTTAGTTTCTCTAGGAACCTCCACGATGTTTTCCATAATGGCCGTACAAATCGACATTCCCACCAACAGTGTACAAGGGTTTCCTTTTCCTCACACCCTTGCCAACATTTACAATAGCCATCCTGACAGGTGTGGGGTGATACCTCATTGTGGTTTTCATTTTCATTTTCCTAATAATTAGTGATGTTGGATATCTTTTAATATACCTGCTGGTCATTTTTTTTTTTTTTTTTTTTTTTTTTTTGAGACGGAGTCTCGCTCTGTGGCCCGGGCTGGAGTGCAGTGGCCGGATCTCAGCTCACTGCAAGCTCCGCCTCCCGGGTTTACGCCATTCTCCTGCCTCAGCCTCCCGAGTAGCTGGGACTACAGGCGCCTGCCACCGCGCCCAGCTAATTTTTTGTATTTTTTTTTTTAGTAGAGACGGGATTTCACCGGGTTAGCTAGGATGGTCTCGATCTCCTGACCTCGTGATCCGCCCATCTCGGCCTCCCAGAGTGCTGGGATTACAGGCTTGAGCCACCGCACCCGGCCCTGCTGGTCATTTTTATGTCATCTTTGGATAGATGTCTATTCAAATCTTTTACATATTATTTAACCAAGTTGTATATTTCTTTGCTATTAAGTTGTATAAGTTCTTTATAAATCTTGGGTATTAACCCCCTATTAGATACATGGTTTGCAAATATTTTTTCCCAAGCTTTAGGTTACCTTTTTATTTTGTTGTTTCTTTCCCTTGCTGTCCAAAAGCTTTTTAGTTTGAGGCAGTCTCATTTATTTACTTTTGTTTTTGCAGCCTGAACTTTTGGTGTGATATCAAGAAATCATTGCCAAGGCCAATATCAAGGAGCTTTCCCCCTGTGTTTGCTTCTGTGAGTTTTATAGTGGTAAGTCTGACGTTTAGGTCTTCAATCCATTTTGAGTCAATTTTTATGTATGGTGTAAAATAAGGGTCCAGTTTCATTCTTTTGCATATGGAAATCTAATTTTCCCAGTTCCATTAATTGAAGAGATCATCCTCTCCTCATTGTGTCTTCATGTTGACCTTGCTAAAAATTAGTTAAGTATATGTGTTTAGATTTATTTCTGGGCTATTTTGTCCCAGTAGCCTCCATGTCTGTTTTTATGCCAGTACTATGGTGTTATGATTACTATAGATTTATAATAGAATTTTAAATAGGGAAGTGTGATGCCTCTAATTCCTTTTGTTTCAGAATTGCTCTGGCTATTTGGGGTATTTTGTGGTTCCTTATGACTTTTTGGATTGTTTGTTTTATTTCTGTGAAGAATGCCACTGGGATTTTGATAGGATTTGTTTTGAATCTATATACTGCTTTGGGTAGCATGGACATTTTAATGATATTCTTCTGATCCATGAATATGGTATATCTTTCCATTTATTTGTGCTGTGTTCATTTCTTTCATTAATAGTTTATACTTTTTAGTGTACATACTTTTTATCTCCTTGGTTATAGTTATTCTTAAGTATTTTTAATGCCATCCTTAATAGGATTTTTTTCTTGATTTATTTTTGGCTAGGTCATTATTTGTGTATAGAAATGCCATAAATTTTTGTATTTTGAATTGATATCTTGCAACTTTACTGAATTCATTTATTAGGTCTAACAGGTTTTCTTGGTGAAATGTTTGGTGTTTTCTACATATAAGATTATGTCATCTGCAAATAGAGATATTTTCCATTTTGGATATCTTTTATTTCTATGTTGATTGGAAGTGCTGAGAGTGGGCATCTTTGCCCTATACTAGATCTTAGAGGAAAAGCTTTGAGTTTCCCCGACTGATTATAACATTAGCTGTGTATTTTTCATAAATGGACTTTATTAGCTTGAGAAACTTTCTTTCCGTACCTGAACTATTAAGAGTTTTCAGGAAGAACAGATGAACTTTAAATTTTGTCAAATGCCTCTCTGCCTTGATATGATAATGTGGTTTTTGTTTTTCAGTTTGTTAATATGATGTATGACATTGATTGATTTGCATGTATTAAACTAGACTTGCATGCCAGGAATTAAATCCCCCTTTATCTTGATGTATAGTATTTTTGATGTGGTGTTAAATTTGATGTTCTATTATTTTATTGAGGATTTTTGCATCAATATTTATCAGAAGTACTGGACTATAGTTTCTTTTCTTTTGGTGTTGATGTCTGACTTGTAACACATTGACAAGACCAGTACCATCTTGATACCTGTTAGGAAGTCTCCTTCCAGCTCTAGTTTTTGGAAGAGTTTAAGAAGTACTGGTATTAATTCCTTTTTGAGAATTTGGTAGAATTCAGCCATCAGGCTACCTCGTCTGGGCTTTTTGTTATTGGGAGGTCTCTCTTTACTATTTTAATCTCTTTGTTATTGGTCTGTTCAGACTTTCTATTTCTTCTTGATTCAAGCTTGATATGCTAGATTTTGTTAGACATTTACCCATTTCCTTTTTTATGAAATTTGTTGTCATATACTTGTTCATAATAGTCCCTTATGATCCTTTTTATTCCTAAGGCATCTGTTGTAATGTCTCTACTTTCATTTCTAATTTTATATATATGAGTCTTCTTTGTTCTTCAGTCTAGCAAAAGGTTTGTTG
This sequence comes from Piliocolobus tephrosceles, assembly GCF_002776525.5. Taxonomy (NCBI): domain Eukaryota; kingdom Metazoa; phylum Chordata; class Mammalia; order Primates; family Cercopithecidae; genus Piliocolobus; species Piliocolobus tephrosceles. Next base: position 23,698,312 of record NC_045443.1, on the reverse strand, counting down.
ATTTTGCTTATTTTTTAAAAAATCAACTTTTATTTTTACTAATCTTTTCTATGGTTTTTATAGTTTCTATTTCTGTTTTAAACTTCATTACTTCCTTCTTTCTGCAACCTTTGAGTTTAGTTTATTTTTCTTTTTCCTTGTGACATAATGTTAGGCTATTTATTTGAGGTTTTTCTTCTTTTTTAAGGTAGGCATTTATTGCTATAAACCTCTCTTAAAAATGCTTTTGCCATGTCCCACGGATTTTGGTATGCTGTGTTTCCATTGTTGTTTCTCTCAAAATATTTCTATATTTTTATTATTTCTTTGACTTATTGATTGTTTAGGAGACCATTGTTTAATTTTCACATATTTGTGAATTTTTCAATATTTCTCCAAAATTCTAGTTTTATATCATTGTAATTGAAAACAATACTTAATATGATTTTGATCTTCTTAAATTTGTTAAGACTTGTTTTGTAGCCTACTATGTGGTCTATCCTGGAAAATATTACACATTCACTAGAGAAGAATGTGTATTCTGCTGCTGTTGAGTGAAAAGTTCTGTATGCATCAGTTAGGTGCATTTTGCCTAAAGTGCATTTCAATTCCAGCATTTGCTTGTTAACTTTCTGTCTTATTGATCATTGTTGGAAGTGGAGTATTGATGTTTCCTACTATTATTCTATTATTGTATTGCTATCTATTTTTCCCTTCATGTCCATTAAACTTTGCCATGTATATGTACACACACACACACACACACACACACACACACACACACACACATATATAGATATATGCTCTGATGTTAGGTGCATATATATTTACAACTGTTATGTCCCTGTTGATGAATTGAGCACTTTATCATTAAGTAGTGACCCTATTTTGTCTCTTGTGACAGTTTTTGACTTGAAGTGTATTTTATCTCATATAACTTTAGCCACCTCTGCTCACTTTTCATTACTATTTGCATGGAATAGTTTCCTCCATCCCTTCACTTTCAAATTATGTATGTCTCTAAATCTAAAATGAGTATCTTGTGGGCAGCATATAGTTGGATCTTATTTTCTATTTATTCAGCCACTCTATGTCTTTTTCTTGGATAATTTAATCTATTTACATTGAAAGTAATTATTGATGGGTAAGGATTTACTACTGCTATTTTGTTAATTATTTTAATACTATTTTTACCTATCAGTTTGGCAAAAGTTTAAGATTGATCACCCACTCTGTTGTTGAGGTTGTGGACAAACAGGAACTTTTATACAATACCTAAGGAAATGCAATGAAATATGATACCTATAAAATGGAATTTGGTAATATCTAAAAAAAAATTCCATTCCTACCTACATTTTGTTCAGTAAACTCTGAATATTTACCTTGAAGGTATCATGTTAATATGAAAAAATGTACAAGGTATTCACTGAACTACTGCAGAATTATTGCATTATATGTAATTGTAAAATTTTGTAAACAATTGAAGGTCTATCTACAGGAGATTGCTTGAATAAACTATGGTGTATCTACACAATGGCATATATCTACCCAATAGTAAAGAATCAGGAATATCTCTAGAAACTGATATACAGTGATTTCCAGGATATATTTTTAAGTTAGAAAAGCAACATACAAAAGAATATGTATAGTATATCATACTATATGCATAAATAATATGTACTTTATATATTTAGAATATATGAAAAAGTGGTAATAAAATTATATGTCTGTGTATATGTGTGTGTGTGTGTGTGTGTGTTTGTGCTTATTTTCTCTACTTCTTTCTACACCTATGATAGGAAGGAGGGCAAATAAGCTTATGCATGCACAAAAAGAAACACAGAAAACAAGAAGGATAATCCAAAAAAGAAAAAGAAATTGATTATCTACAAGGGTTAGACAGGGATGAGATAGAAGGAATATGGGAGGGAGCAACACTTGGAGTATACTCTTTTTTATACTTTTCATGTTAGAACCATATTCACATTCCGCAGTTCCAAGAAGTTTAAAATAACAAGGATAAACAACTTCCTAAAAATGAATACAAACAGGAAAAAACCTAACTATACATAACAGAGATTAACTTTACCTAGTAAAATTAGTTGTTTTTAATGGTGTTGGTATAGTAATCCTGAAATGATTCTTAAGTATTGTGGGAATCAGGAATTTTATAAATATTTTGATATTGTCAGAAACCAGGGTTCTCACTGTTAGTAAAGAGAGATACCAATAAGGAATTAGGGAGTGCAAGAAAGAATTTTGTGATGTAGAATTGTAATTATGGTTAGTAATATGAATCCATGACACATCAGTAATATACATAATATATTTATGCTTTATGATCTATGTATAACTCAAATGCGTAGTGCATGCAACTCTGTGTGTTTGTGTGTATGTATTATATTAGTTCTGTCCATTGAAAGGCTTGGAAACAATAACACCTCAGTATCAATGCACTTATTTAGCATTCAAATCTTGGTTTTAAAGGAACAAGGGAAGGTTATACAACGATTCATTACAGGGCTAAGAAAGAACAAGAACAAGTTGAACTTGAAACACCTTATTTTACCAGAAAGCAAGAAGATGCTCAGAAACTAAGGAGGAACATGTTCAAAGGACACAGGGACCAGCTTCATGGAACCCTAGCTGGACAAACCTGGGTCAGTTTGAGCAGCAAAATGATTAAAGTCAGTAATTGATTATGACACATGGAATTTTTTAAAATTTTAATTTTTAAAAACCTAATAAACACAGGAAGGGGGGAAAAGATGAGTGGGAAAGATTGGTTTTATGATAGAATGTCAATCAATAAATGTTGAAGGAATATAGTTAGGAAATAACTATTTACAATAGAATAATCAATTCAGGGAGGAATCAGCAATGCATGATGAAACAATGGGAGGATGTTTTTTGAAGAACAGGATGTTTTTGGACAGTTTCAAGTATTTCCCAACTGTCATATATTAACTATAAAGTGAAATACACATACCTTTATGATGGAAAAATTTGATGGATACCACCTTAAACCAAGTGATGAAATGTAACAGCAGTAACAGGACAAACTTATACCCTGACACTGCTGTGGTGACATCATGAGAAGGAACAACATTGCTTAGGTAGAATTTATTCCCCAAATGCATAACCTAAAGCTAATCATGAGCAAATAGTCAGATGAACCCAAATTATATGAAACTTTATAAAATGCCACTGTCATATCATAACAGAAAAGAAGAAGAATTAATGTTTGTGGAAGTTACAGTTGAATATAGAAATTCAGATATCTCAGCACCTCAAATAAACTTTATTTCAAATGGGCTCAGAATTTTGGAGATTGTAACTAAGAAAACTAATGCATGGTTATAGCATCCAGAGCAGGGAGTTGATCCAGGAATTATTTGTTCTTTTTTCTCTCCTCTTTTCATCACTACTTTTTTCCTTATTTTTCTATGTTTGAGCAGTTACGGTGCTAAGGTCACCCAAATAAATACACGGTTAAAAAATAAATTTCTAGGAGTTCATGGCAAAGTTTACTTTAAAATCCCCAAGCTATTTCACTCCTACATGCCTTCTTTTGTTTTAATCTATAAAATGGGGATAATAATAGTATTTACCTTTCAAGTGTTACAAGGATTAAGGGAGTTAATAAGCATTTAAGAAAAACAGGAGTGGCATATTGTAAGTATTCATTAAGTCATAGCTATCATTAAAGAACCCAAAGAATTTATTGTTCAAACAAAGATAATTTTGACAATGAAAGAGCAACATGAATAATTTTGCTGGAATAATAGGTGTGAACAAGACTGCTTCAGGCAAAGCAGGATGTAAGGTCATCCCACCTATTACTTTTTAAATTTAATTAATTATTAATTATTTGAGATAGGATGTTGCTCTGTCCCCCAGACTGGAGTGCAATGCTGCAATCATGGCTCACTGCAGCTGCCTTAAACTCCTGAGCTCAAGTGATCTTCCCACCCCAGCCTCCCAAATAGCCAGAACTATAGGCGTGTGCCATCACACCTAGCTGTTTTTTTATTTTATATTTTTTGTAGAGATAGGATCTTGCTATATTGCCCAGGCTGGTCTCAAGCTCCTGGCCCCAAGTGATCCTTCTGCCTCAGTCTCTCAAAGTGCCAGAATTATAAGTGTGAGTCACCGTGCATAGTACCAACTATTATTATGCATTTCAAAATAATTATTATGTCTGTTTAGTGAGAATTTATTGTATTTGTGGTACTGAATAAAAATATTACTGTTATAATTTTATTTAATTCCATTAAAATATATTTAAGGAAATGTTTATTATCCCAATACTTTAGATAGAGAAACCAAGTGCTAGAAATTTTAATTGTCATCGTGTGGTCACACATCTAGGAAAGGCCAAACTGAGAAAGAAGAGAGGCTGTCTCTGATTTCAAGATCCATGCTCTTAAGGAATGTTCTGTAGACTTGCCCCACTCACAGGAATCCACAATCTCTCATCACATTGTTGCATGAAATAGATAAAGGTCTCTAGACGCTGGATCATCTTGTCTAGCTTAATATTTATACATTAATATTAATATTAAATATGAATTAGTATTGATGTACAGGAACACAGGGTGTTTTTCTTAAATGTTTGATCCCTGCTTCCAACCACTCACAGTACCCCCTAATGAGTAATGGTATCTGATTGGGCACAGAATTATATGTCATGGCATTTTTTAAACACTATGATAAGAAGGCAGTGTAACATAGTAGGCTGGGGTCAGAATAGCCTCAGTGATGTCTGCATTCCACCATTTATTATCCATAGAAGTTTGGGCTCAACTTCATCTCAGCATATAAGCTTGTATGTTTAGATTTGGGGAGATAAAGGGAAGATGGCAAACTTGATGATGGTAGAGTTTAGGGTATAGAATTCTCATCTCTCAAAACACCATTAGCATTGAATTTATATTCTTAATGGAGCAACCTGTAAGTCACCAGGGCAATCTAAGAAGCTGTATTTTGCCTCCTCCCTCATAAGGTTTAGAGCTTCCATAAATGAATGCCCTGTTTGCTTTATTGCTCCCTCTTTCTTTCCTTCCCTTAACATCAACCTATTTAAAAGGCCATCTTCTGCACCCTATTTTTCCCCTCAGATCTCTCATACTATGGTGTGTATGCTTCTACTATGAATAACACACCAAATACTGAAATAATGGGTGATTTAACTAATATCCTATAATGCAATATCCATTAGTGCAATACCGAATAATATTATGAGATTTTATTAGCTCATATTAGTAAACACAGATTGCATTAAAGCTGTTCCTGTTTTATTTTTGAAATGCTTGGATACGATAGACTAATATAAAATATCCAAATTATGCTGTTCTGAAACTGTAAAGTTGAGTTTCCTGCTGAGCAGGTTATGTTAAATCTTTTCCTTTTTCTTTATTCTCATGAAGGATAAGGAAATGGTGGCTACAGGGTTTCTCTTTGTTCACCTTCCCTGCTGCATAGGAAACAGTTTAAGAGCACTTCCCAGGAAACTGTTTCTGACCTCCTGTCCCTTGCTTTCCACCAGATACTAGTAACAACATCAAATGCCACTTCTTAGCATTAAAAATTAGATATTATCTAACATTAGACTCTACATAGCACAAGGTAAAGGGGCTTTTTGGCAGATAGCCAGGTAATTAGCTCAATGCAGACCAAATAAGACCATTCAAAGCCTCATTGGAGAGTCCTGTCTCTAAAGTCGCCCTCTCATCCTTGCTATAGGAAAACCTGTCAAAAGATGAATTTAATATTTCCACTTTAAGTATTCCTCTTTTGAATTTTTACAACCCCCTACAAGTATGCCAGCTCTTTCATTTAACAAAGCCATTATCACACCAAGGTGAAGTCTACCTCGGGAAAAAAACCTCACTAAAAATAATGACATATCTATGTTTTCCTGTGTTAATAATTTTGAGGCTAAGAATAGAGTGACACCAAATGACCATTTCTGAAATCTAGTAGTCAATACGCTTTTCTTCTATTAAGCAACAGAAGGGATCAGGTGTTGGCAATAGAATCAAACTTGGTAAGTCTAGAATATTACCATTTTTACTTTGTGAGTAATGGATTTTTAATGTCTGTAAATAGGGTATGAAGTGTTTTAAAGGTTTGCTTGTTAAAATGATCATCAATGTTTCAATGACACTTGTCGCTTATAGATAATAGAAAAACATTTTAAAACAACAGCAGGCTAATTCTTGAGCATAAACAGGATTCTTTTATCAGAAGCATTATTTGATAATGTAAAAAGGCATCATCCACCAATAACACACAAGCATAGACAAAATTCTGTAGCAACCATCTCCAGTTAGCATGTCCTCTTGCTATGCTAACGATTTAAACTTTGAATTGCTGCACTCTCTCTCTTTAGCAATAAATTTCTCAGGAAAACTCTTACAGTTATTCAGTTATTGCCTCTGTTTACTCACCATAGAATTTCTTCTCAGTCCAATGAAATACAAATTTTGTCTACAGCCTTTTGTAGAACTCTTCCCTTTAGGTTTATTTATGACCATCTAATATAGGCTAACTATTTGGGCGTTCTGATGGAGGTAAGAAGAGGCAGAATTGCAGTGTTTTCCCTGGTCAATGGTTCATCCTCTCAGACTTGCTAGATGCTATGGCTTGGGGGTTCCCCATCTAACCTCTTCTGGGAACTCCTAATTGGGTGGACAAAATGCTGGAAGACAGATTTAACCAGGTGAGAGAAATGAAGGAGGCATGGCAAACAGAAAGCAGCTGCTGGAGATACATTCCCCACATAAAGATCCTCAGGGGGAAAAAAGTTTTTATGTGGTTTTCAGTAGTCACAATTACCAAGGAGGAAACTGTAACTGATTTATGACTGCTTTCCGTTGCTTTTTATAATTCTATCATTTTCCCAATTGTTTTTCTTCTAAAAATTTGGAGACATGGTCTTCCCTCACTGTAATTATGTCTTTTAATGTCTAAATATAATAATTTTCCTTAACCTCCTCTTTAGAAGTTACTCTGCATCTTTTAACTTTATTGGCTAACACTATTTCCCCTTTGAAATACTCTTATAAAATATTTATATTTACAGTATCTCTCATTTGTTCTACTCCTTCTCTGGTATAGCAAACTTGTTTCTCCTCTTCCCCCCTCTTTGTATATATTCCTTACTTTATGGTGTAATTGTATAGTTTCTTTTCTGACTCTTTCATTGGAAAATAATAACTTTCCATCTGAGTGCAACATGAAAACCAATCCTCATCAGGTCCTGGACATACATTATGTGACTGAATATCTCTCTGGCTATAACAGCCAATAATACCTTTTACTTTTAACATTCCATGTCCATATTGTTTGTGCTATACAAGGTAAAAGCAGTACAAGAGATTCTAAGGCTATTAAACAACTCAGCCTGCAAGCTCCTTTTTATCCAAATAGAACAAATTACCTCATATTTCCCAAGAAGCATGGGGATATATTAGCAAGCCCAAATTTTCCTTTAGAGTTTACAGTAGACAGTAAGAGACCTGAATATTTGTAAAGAGATAAAGAGGTGTATAACTAATCATTGATATACATGTGATTAATTGATCTATTTGTATAAAATTAAAGTCTTGATTTTTAAGGATGATATCACTGATGGCAATCATTAAGTAGATTTTGTTGTGACAATACATAGAATCTTGGGCTTGCTAGACCATGGATTTGAGCCAATGTGGTTTTTATGTTTATTTTTTTGTATTCTTACAAGTTTTAACTTCCCATTGAAAGGAAGTTGTAACTTTTTTTCTCTGAAGTTCTATTTGTGCATGAATAATTGAGGGAGGAATTTTTAGATTTTATAGCAATTTTCATTTATCTACATATTTTGCAATTCTTTTAAATTATTAAAACAATTCTTATCTATGTTTTGCATTAAAAGGGGAAAAAAGCTAAAATGAGGATATGTGTAACAATTGACCTGAGGATTTACATGGTCTTAAAAACAAAACAATCTCCATTGAAATAGACTGATCTTACTGCTCAGTAATCATGTCTTCCCATAGAACCATATTTCAGTAGCTAATAACTGGATCCTTTTGGCATATTCATTTAAATTGGTGTAAATGACAAGCTTTCATTTTGCTGCAGTTGATCACACTGACTCAAACTGTGTTTCATTTTATAGGAACATAGCAGTATGAGTGGAATGCTTTTGATTCTACAGCCTGTGGAATGGGACAGCCAGCACCTAGTCATGCAATTTATTAAAACATGGCCATTCTTAATCCTGAAATCTTAAATTTATAGGATCTTAACAACATGCAATGTAATTTCTTTTCTTTGCTGGAACTTGGCCCACAAATCAACATTTTTAAAGAGTGTTAGAGCATATGGTAGTTTAAGATAAAGTACCTTGAATCTTTAATGGCAAAAGAGGAAGCCGAAAGTTATGTCTCCATGGAAAAAAGCTGGAGTGTTCAACAGTGAAGCATAGACAATGGTATTATGCATCCCTTTTTATTTTTCCATAATATCTTCCTTGAACTGTTCACTCATTATTTTAATTGAAGGCATTCTTTCTCAGAGCTGAGGTTGTTGCAAATGAATCAGAGCAGCTTAACTTGTCAAAACATTTAGGGATCTGGATGAAATAATTAAAAATTGTAATGAAATCTACTATGTGAGCAAATGCCAAACAATGTCACATGGAGATATTATAATCAAAGAGTCGGCAAAATAAAGACCTAACATGTCAACAAAATTCTGTATCTGATGTCATGATTCCAGAAGAGGAAAATGCTAGACAGACACAAAAAGATAACCTAAGTATGGGAATTTATAAGGAAAAAAATTGTTAATGTAATACATTGAAAGTTGTAGGCAAAATATTATTTGACTAAAGAGAAGGCTAATTCAGGTGTTTAACAGGGTAGGGATTTCATGACTGAACAGCCCATCATCTTTTCCCTAATGTATATGACTCATCTCTTTCTTCTACCGCAAGCTCTGCCACTTAAGGTGCAAAATAAAGGGTAAAAACATTTGGCATGTGTGTTAACCCTTCATGTAGGCCATGACATAATATTTCCACCTTCAATGTTCTTGAAAGAATCAAATGTCATCCCTCAAGGTATTTAGGGCATCAACAAATGGAATTAACTCAAGTTGCTTTATTTAAAATGGTTTCTGTACATTCTTTCTCAGTTGATAACTTGCTCTTTAGATTGGCCCTCATCTGATCTCATTCTGCTTCCTGCTTAATCATAGATATAATCAAAATGTGTCCCTATTTAACATTTTAAAAACCTTTACTCAGATTTTTTAAAATACTACAATCACATGAAGAAAATTCTACATAACCATGGATCCCTGTGTCTCACTTTAAGCAGATAAACCAGATTCAAATATTTCAAAGTGAGTCAGCAAACATGAATCTTCAATCTCAAAAAAAAGCAAACAGATGCATCATTTTGACCCTGAGGTTGTTTTTAGTTATATTTTTCAGTGACTACCACAGTTTCAGAGTTGAGAATCAATGCTAAGATCCTGATCTTTTAACCTTCCTGTATTGTCTTAATCTTACCTATCTTTAAGAGATTAATAAATATTAATTATCCCTTATTCTAGATTCAGACATTTTCATTGCTTCCACCTGGAAAGAATACTTTTGAAGTAGAAACATGGGCTAACAGGTCTGTTTTCAGTTAAAAATAGAATGTCAACCTCTGAACTCTCTCTAAATCACAGAACATAATTCCTAGAAATTATGATCCAACTTTCTCATAAAACTAACATTCATACTTTGAAATACGTATCCTCCACCCTGTCTTGGCGTAATAGCCTCATATATACAGCAAACTGTAAATTTTTAGGCCATCAACATCTGACATAAAAGTTCAAAAATATTTATGGACTACTTCAGGCAAAATAAAGAAATAATTAATAATATATTGAACAACTTTTTAGACACCAAGCTTGATACCCAGCCTAGACTTGTACATCCTGCAAGTGTCTCCCCGCCAGTGTCATGCAATAGCACAACCCAAGAAAACCACAATCATGAATTTTTAAAATCAACCTCATGGATTTTTTAAAATGTTTGTATATATATATACTTTAAGTTCTAGGGTACATATGCACAACGTGCAAGTTTGTTTCATGTGTGTACATGTACTATGTTGGTGTGCTGCACCCACTAACTCGTCATTTACATTAGGTATATCTCATAATGCTGTCCCTACCCGCTCCCCCTACCCCATGACAGGCCTCAGTGTGTGATGTTCCCCACCCTGTGTCCAAGTGTTCTCATTGTTCAATTCTCACCTGTGAGTGAGTACATGCAGTGTTTGGTTATCTGTCCTTGTGATAGTTTGCTCAGAATAATGGTTTCCAGCTTCATCCATGTCCCTACAAAGGACATGAATTCATCCTTTTTTATTGCTGCATAGTATTCCATGGCATATATTTGCCACATTTTCTTAATCCAGTCTATCATTGATGGACATTTGGGTTGATTCCAAGTCTTTGCTATTGTGAATAGTGCCACAATAAGCATATGTGTGCATGTGTGTTTATAGCAGCATGATTTATACTCCTTTAGGTATATACCCAGTAATGGGATGGCTGGGTCAAATGGTATTTCTAGTTCTAGATCCTTGAGGAATCGCCACACTGTCTTCCACAATGGTTGAACTAGTTTACAGTCCCACCAACAGTGTAAAAGTGTTCCTATTTCTCCATATCCTGTCCAGCACCTGTTGTTTCCTGACTTTTTAATGATCGCCATTCTAACTGATGTGAGATGGTATCTCATTGTGGTTTTGATTTTCATTTCTCTGATGGCCAGTGATGATGAGCATTTTTCCATATGTCTGTTGGCTGCATAAATGTCTTCTTTTAAGAAGTGTCGGCCGGGCGCGGTGGCTCAAGTCTGTAATCCCAGCACTTTGGGAGGCCGAGATGGGCGGATCATGAGGTCAGAAGATCGAGACCATCCTGGCTAACACGTTGAAACCCCGTCTCTACTAAAAAAAAATACAAAAAAAAAAAAAAAACTAGCCGGGCGAGGTGATGGGCGCCTGTAGTGTAGTCCCAGCTACTCAGGAGGCTGAGGCAGGAGAATGGCATAAA